>NC_051140.1:8310755-8610755 GCF_014839805.1 Manduca sexta
AACGCAATAACCTTTAAGGGAAGTTCGGCAGGAACTTACGCGGTTATGTGTGATGCTCACGCTTAATTGCGCACCCTATGCCACCTTTTCAGATATACCTTCTACAAGCAAAGTCCTCGCGTCCAATAGCCCCGATAAAATAGCCAAGCGGAAGATGAAAATATCTTTTACAATGAATTCCCTAATGAAGACACAGAAATGGAAACTCCTGTAGAAGACACATTAGATAACAGTATCCTTGAAATACTTGGAGTGGTTCCAGAATCAAAAGAAAAGGAAGAAAATCTTAAAAAAGAATTAGTTGAGAGATGGGATAACATTATAAAGAAAGGTTTAGATAAGGAAGGAAAAGAAACATTAAGGAAAGAAAATCCAGGATTCAATAATTTTCTACAGATGTTTCCACCCAAGCTAAACCCGGAAGTAAATGCGGCAATAAGCGATCCAGCAAAAAAGAGAGACCAGACAATTTTAAGGAGGCAAGAGCAAATTGCTACTGCATTGACATGCTTGGGCTCAGCACTCAATATCTGTCTGAATGACATGGAAAACAAAAGTTGGACATTATAAAAAGCTTAATGACGCAGCAAGAATTCTATGTGACACTTTATATATTGACACAAGAAGTCGATCGCTCATATTAGCAACTATCAACAAAGAGATGAAAGACTTCTTGATCCAGTCAGAACCACAAGCTCATCTTTTTGGGGAGAATCTCTCAGAGAAAATTAAAACTGCAAAAGCAGTCCAACAATCTGGAAAGGACTTAAAATTAGCCAATAAACTTAAACAAATAGTGTTTAGAAAAAAGGTGCTATCTTCAAAGGAAAATATTCCTAAAAATAAAGCTTTAAACTCACGGGGCCCTCCTCACACAGCAACGAAGAGGAAATCACATGCAGGGGGGCCAGCAGTACAACGGGAACAGGACAGGAAGTACCGGTACCGTCAGAAGTAAATGCTCAGGTGGGCCGACTCCAATTTTATTATCATAATTGGAAAGAGGTCACAAAGGACCCTATCATTCTGGATTGGATTAAAGGGTATAAGATACCTTTTAGAACCAACCCACAACAATTTGATATACCTATGAATGATAAATTCTCAGATATTGAAATTGAGCAGTTAACATCTGAAGTAGATAAGTTGTTAGAATTAGGCGCAATAGAAATGTGTTCAAAGCAATTAGATCAATTTTGCTCACCTATTTTCCTAGTTAAAAAACCTAATGGATCATTCCGATTCATATTAAATTTGAAAAAGCTAAATAGCTTTATGTATACTGAACATTTTAAATTGGAAGATTATAGGACTGTGTGTAAATTATTACAAAAATTTGATTTCCTAGTATCCATAGATATTAAAGATGCATATTATATGGTCTCCATACACACTGATAGTAAAAAATACCTAAGATTCTTTTTCAAAGGAGTTTACTATCAATTTAATGTTCTTCCTTTTGGCCTGTGTACTGCTCCATTAACATTTACTAAAATTATGAAACCAGTGATTTCATTTTTAAGGGAAAAAGGATTTGTGTCAGTTGTATACCTTGATGATTTTCTCTGCATTAGCCACAATTATAACCAATGTCTAGAAAATATGCAGTCAACAATAAACATTTTACACAAGTTAGGTTTCATTATAAATAAAGAGAAATGTGATTTTGTACCAAGACAAACATGTAAATTCTTAGGTCTGGTCTTTAATTCAGTAAAAATGACTCTTGATATTACAGAGGTAAAAAGAAATAACAGCCTAAAGTTAATCAACGAGTTGTTGAGTAAAGATAAAATAAAAGTCAGATTTTTAGCTAAGGTAATTGGTACTCTAATATCTTTGTGTCCAGCCACAAAATATGGGATTTTATACACAAAAAATCTTGAAAGACTCAAATATCTGACACTAAAGAGTAATAAAAATTGTTATGACACTAGCACTACATTAAATACAGAATGCAAACAAGACCTGCAGTGGTGGGTTACAAATATAATGAGCTCAGGTAACCACATTAGGAAAAATAAATTCCATTTAGAAATATTCACAGATGCATCTTCCACGGGGTGGGGAGCATCATGTGGATCTCAAACTGCTAGTGGTATATGGAATAAAGAAGAAATTAAATTACACATTAACTCACTAGAATTAATAGCAGCCTTTTTTGGCCTAAAATGCTTTGCAAAACATTTAAAAGACTGTAACATATTGCTAAGAATAGATAATATGACTGCAATTTCTTACATAAATAGGTTAGGGGGTATACAATTCCCACATTTACATAACATTACCAAAAATATATGGCAATGGTGTGAATCAAGAAATCTATGGATTCTTGCTTCATACATTAACACAAAAGATAATATAATAGCAGATTTTGAATCTAGAAGACAACTGGCTAATACAGAATGGGAAATAGGCGAGATCAATATCAAAAAATAATTTCCTTATTTGGTACACCGATAATTGATTTGTTTGCATCACGAACAAATAGCAAATGCCAGTGTTATGTGTCATGGTATCCAGATCCTGGGGCCATAGCAGTAGATGCTTTTACTCTGTGTTGGTCCAGATATTATATGTTCTATGCTTTCCCACCATTCTCGATGGTATTAAAAACACTAGAAAAAATTATTACAGATAAATCAACAGGCATTGTAGTAGTCCCCTATTGGGTAACACAACCATGGTTTCCAATATATAAAAAACTCTTGATTACTGAGCCAATAATATTTGAACCTTCAAAACATTTACTTACCTTGCACAATTCCAGATCCATACACCCACTACACCAGATATTGAAATTGATGGCAGGAGTATTATCAGGGAAACATTCATAAAGGCAGGAATGGACAATGAAGCAGCGGACATAATGATAAGTTCCATTTCTAAAAACACAATGAAACAATACTTACCGTTAATCATAGAATGGGCAAAATATTGCAAATCATTTAATATTCCTATTTTGACACCTAAAATAACTGATATTATTAGGTATCTTACAGTAAGGTTTCAAGAAGGCCTCTCTTATGGCAGCCTCAATTGTCTTAGATCAGCACTTGCATTCATTATAGGACCACACTTAGGCTCAGATAATAATATAAAGAGACTTTTTAGAGGTTTTTATAAACTAAGACCACCAAGACCTAAATATAACTCGACTTGGGATGTGTCTTGTCTACTGGATTATATTGAAAATAATTATATTCAGCAAACTAAATTAGAAGATATGACAAAAAAGACTGTTACATTACTAATGCTAGCTACAGGCCAAAGAGCCCAAACAATGGCACTGATTAATATTAACAATACAATTGTAAAAGAGATGAGTTGTATTAACATTAAGATTGATAAACTAATTAAAACTTCTGGACGAAATGAGGTACCAACCATTTTTAACCATACCATTTTTTAATAGTAGAGTTGGCATATGCCCAGCTAAAGCTGTTATTGATTATATTAACATTACAAAAAAGTTGAGATCTTCAGATAAACTATTCATCTCAACAAAGAAGCCATACAGAGGTGTGACCTCGAATACAATCAGCCGTTGGGTCAAAAATACCATGAAAGAATGTGGTATTGATATCAATACATTCTCAGCACATAGTACCCGTCATGCAGCAACATCAGCAGCATACAAAAGAGGTGTTAACATTGATGATATAAGACGAACGGCTGGTTGGACTGGAGAGTCCACAACTTTTGCTAGATTCTATATGAGACCTGTAATAAATAATAAAAGTTTTGCAGAAGCAATTTTCAAAAGTAGTAGTTAATAATTAATATAATGATTACTTAATGATTGATGATTGATTAATTATAATACCTTGACATGATTACTTAACAATTTAAAAATAAGTAAAATATGTATACATATTTTTAATAAAGATTTATTGTTTTTACAACTGGTCTTTGAACATCTACATTAATAACCACTCATCATAGAGGACGAGATATCAAGGAGTATAATTGAATAGTCAAACGAACTTACCTGTAAGTGAAGTTCGACTGTAATTATACTCCTTGATGTCTCGTCCGAAATAATGATCCCTACAATATTCCATAAATATTTATATTGACCCTATGTTGAAAAACAATAAATCAATTATTGCTATGAACTGAATGAAGCTAGTTACAGTGACAGGTGACAGTACAGCTAAAGATGCGTTCCGTTTTCTACAAAATTCTTCAAAATTATGTGACGCCAGTGACTGAAAGGCCGAGACTACATTAATAACCACTCATCATCTTCGGACGAGACATCAAGGAGTATAATTACAGTCGAACTTCACTTACAGGTAAGTTCGTTTGACTATTCAATTAGAAAAGATAATAATTCCTGGTTTCCATTTTATTTATCTTTCCGCATTATTGGAAATTTTTATTGTTAAAGACTTCGAATTATTAAAATGGAAGATCATTGCTGGGTACGGGCCTGCTCTACTACTGACAGAGTTTAGACCTTAGCCCTGCTGGCTGCTGGCCTAGTGAGGATTGGTAAACTTCACACACCCTCAAAATTCCTATAGAGAACTTCTCAGTTTTGCAGGTTTCCTCACGATGCTTAATCCCTCTCAGTAGTAGAGAAGGCCCGTGCCCAACTGTGGGACAGTATCAGTACAGGACTGACAGTATTATTATTATCTTTTTATACACAATCATGTTAACCAAACAAAAAAAACTATCAGAGGTTCCCTCTACAACCTTACATTGTAAAAATATAACAACATTTATTTCCCTTTAATAAAAAATAACAAAATAATTAAAAAAAAACAAATATTGATGCTCACAAACACTGTTACTATACTATACCAACTTCCGACCTAAAAACCTTCAAGTTGAAAGTCTAACTTCTGTGGAGTCTAGATAAAACAAGTTAATTAATTACACGTCAGCCCTTAGATATGGGCCGATGGCACGCGCTAGCACAGCGAGCGACCAACTTTCTACCTAGCTTTTATGGTATAAATCTTCCCGTGTAATTTATATGAAATGTGAGAGCTAACTGCTGACTAGAACATGCTAGCAAAGGCTGTATTTTTCTAATCATAATGAGGAACAAGAAGGTTTGTTACATTTCAGCGAGTAGTGTCTCAAATAAGCTCAGTTAGGGAAATTAACTCCTAAAATAACCAGAACGGCGTTTGCCGTTTATAACAATTCGAGCTAGATGGCGTCTAGTATGAACAGAACTCTTCATAAACTTGTCATCGAATTTAGATAACGTATACGAACTCAGAATCTATTTCATTACATAACAAATGTCTAGTCAAAACGTATGATGTAAAATATTTTACAGAACCTAAGGCTTTCTTTGGCTTCTGCCAAATCATTACCAGGCTCTTATCCAACAGTTCACCTTTGAAAACTATACGTCTTCTACAAAACCGCGCACGAAAGACGGTCTCTATCCTGGACATCAAACCGTGATTCGATTCATAAACAATATTATAATACTAAACCAAGAAAGCAATAACTACCAATCCGACCATATAAATAAAATCTTTACAACCAATTTCCACACCACATTAAGAGTATACGGTAAATGCAATTTTAAATAAAATACAAAAAAGTATTAATATTTATTCAGCACTAAAAGTAGGTCAAAACTGCAGTCAAATGTGAAAGTAAAACATGAATGCAAAATTTACCGAAAACGCATAAAATTTTATAATAGCAATAAACTAAAAGTTCGTTATAATAATAGTGGTTTAAACCTAGATAAAATAATAGTTGCGTGTGTCTTCAAGTATTCATGTAAAGATATTAAAAACTTTCAAGCCGAAGATAAAAGATAAGTAAATGATTTTAGCAAAAAACAAAAACGTAAACTAAGCGTCAGTATGATTTTCGATTACTTACACCAATCAAAGATATAAGATAAAACAACATAAAATGCATAAAGAACAAAATATTGAAATTATATTGCTTGGAAATAAGTAGTGAGATAGATCGTAAAACTACTAAGAAAAGTTTCTTTTAGTCATTAGAGGCTATTTTCGCAGCATATAATCTTGCGAACCTTAATGTACTGGCGTATTCTTCAACCCTGTTATTAGATGAAAGTCATTTCTTTATGATGCTGGAATGATGTGTCTCTAATAAGCACGGTGCAAGGAATGATCCTCCATGCCGCAAACTTTTTGTTATCATATGATTTTTCTTATCTATTTATAAGTTTTTCCATAGCATGCCACATCAACGGATTTACAAGTAATTATAAAAAAAGATCATAAAAGAGACTATTACAAACGTTAAATATAATTTTACGTGAATATTTTTGGTCATTATCAATACGATATCAACAATAAAACAACATTTGCCTGAATTTATGTTGTTATAAATAGTAATACAATAACGAGACAAATACATAAAAATAGGTAGATATAATTATATCAAACTAATAACATATGCGATCCATTCATAGAACCCATACAAGCACATACCGATTGTTTTAGAAAATTATGCGGGCATTGTAGTCGCGATAACCTAGTATGAAATGGAACGTATAGAGAGACGAATGTCCGTAGGTTCAAAACCCAAGGTCCAAAAACTCTGACTTTTGTATAGATATGTGTATTCTTTTTGAATTATTCCTTTAACGGTGAAGGAAAATATCGTGGGAATACCTGCGTACCGGGGAAGTTCCCTATAACACTTTTGAGGATATGTGAAGTGCCAATCCGCACTAGTAAGGCAGGCCCGTTCCCAACAGTACGATAATATAAAGTTGATATTATTTACTATATATACTTTCATTCAAGCTGTAAAATCGACGAAGCGTGCATTAGATCATGAATGTAATGTTAAACACATTATAACACGTTGAACATGAACCTCTCACACGAGATCTGTTCGTTTATGTAATTACCTACGGACTGCATTAACCCTCTAGCTAGTTAGATTCTTCTCGAACCTGCAATTAAGTAGGCATATAAACACAGAGTTATATTGGTTTACAACTCGACTACCGTTAGTACTATGAGCAGTGATTGTACTAGAGATGGACTGTTGATCGAAATGAGAACAGAAGATACAATGTTAAAGATGTAAGTTTGAGTCGTTATATATATGATTGTGTAATGATTTATTATGTTTACGCGAGCGTTATACATTAAAATAGAACTGTTTTATCGCAGTATTTATGATATAATTTTCTCCCAAAAACTAGAAAAGATAATTATAATATAAAAACCGAGATAAAATCCGTAAAATAGTTTTACTTTAATATATGATTGTGCTAACCTTTTAAGGGAGCGATAAAGTTACTGAAGTACCTATATTACTGCAAGTTGAAATATTAATATTTATTTTAATATTATCATCCGATATAGGCACCTATTTTAAAATTGCCACAGTGTATCATATAATGCAAATTAAAATATTCTTTTTTAAGCCTTTGTTATCCGTTATATACCTATTTATAAGTTATAATTTATAGCTAACGTTGCCACGAAATGCCAATTCATAACAAGGTAATCCTAATTATATATTGTGGTAGATAAAATAATCAAAGTTATTATATTTAATTTGTTAATTACTTTAATATTTTAACCATTATTTTATAATCGGGAAGTGCGCAAAACTGTATTATTATAATATACTTAGTTTGGGGCAATTCCCGATTTTTCGATGGATTACACGCATCTCTAGTCAACAAATTAACGGGCCCGTCTTCTTATGCCTTGAGAGACTCTATAAACTATTGCATCTACCAATCACATTTTACAATCAATAAAGAGAATGACAACCCTTAAATAAGTGCAGCATAAAGGTGATTTTACCACAACAATTCTTTTTCAAACACTGTATGGGAATAACCAGAGCTTTATCCTCACGTTGCATGATGTGCGAACTCGAACATGCAATTATGTACAATTTGAAAAAATGTAATTGAAAGTGAATAACACTTAATTGCTATGATTAAAATTTAATTATGTTTGTTTTAATTAATTTTGTTTATGGTTACAATTAGAGATGATTTATTTTGATATAATAAACAATGAATTACCACTATTACAGTTATATGGGCATTTTCATGAGTTGTACTCGTGAGAAACTATTCAAAGTTAATTTCCAAAGATGACGTAAAAGGAACAAATGAATTGAGCATACTTGCTCTTTTATTATAAAGTACACAAAAAAATACAATCTAACGTGTGTTATACTTTTTATATAGTTCTTATATTTAGAACACAATCACAAAAATTACTATATCATATTACTATATTAATTCGTACGTGATTGGTATTCAAAATGCATCGTACAAATCACCTGTTTCAGCCCCATTGACCCTTATTCTTTGACCTTGATCTTATCCTATTATTTTGCCATCAATCAATTTTACACGAAAATTTAAAGTGATTGATATGTATATAATTTTAAAGCCCATCAGAGCTCGCATAACATTCTTCATCAGAAAAATACTCTTTAGTACATTGGAATAAAGTGCATAAAAGTGCATGAACACTGCACTTTGTTGCGGAACGTATTATTTATTTATCCGCACCTACCAAAACCAATACACGTAGAACTACACACGGGAATAAAACAATAGTTACCACAGGCCGCAAAATTCTGGACGTTAATATTGATGACTCACGCGAATTAAGATGGAATCGCTTTCCAAACGAAAGGTGCCATGAGATTGGTGCAATTATCAAGCATTCGCCTACAACGCGAGGCAATTATTATCTTTTTGCTGAAACCTCCGTTATATCAGCTTAGATGGCGGGCAAAAACTGAGCGCAGCCAGTGCGGGTTGTGTCGCCGTGTTGAGCACACGCTGTGGAAATGTCTCGAGTACTGTTGGTTCTTGTCGCCGTCGCCTGCTACAACGGCGCGGTGGCCCGGCCAGTAAAGAAGACTTTGAACTTCAACATGTTCGTTCTTCGGCCGCGGCAGGACGCCCCAGACCGATTCCTGCTGTCAACAGACGGTGTCTCAAGATTTGGTCCAATATTGGAATATTTAGTCCAACGAGTCCAAGGTATGATGTCAGTTCGAGTGCCACAGGACAAGATTGATGGTTTCCAGAATGATTTCGAAGTGTCAACGATAATTCCCGACACAGCTGAGAATGAGGTCGATGCTATAGCCGAGTCGCGGACGCCTGGAGTAGTCGTCCGACCGTCGCGCACCAAGCCTGGTACATACGAAGTGGAAATTAATGTTATTGTGGACGACGGCCAACCAGAGGAGAAGAAAAACGAAATAACGTAAACAATAAGTTCAACAAACTCAGTGATAATTATCTGCATTTATTATGTTATAATTTTAGTTGTATGTAAAAATTGAGTCGTAATTAATTTATTTTATTTATTCTTGCCATATTTGTAAGTGGAATAAATATTTTTTCTTCTTGTTAATTATTGTCTCCTCCTTTCTGCACAATTTACAATGAAGACATCACATCACTCATACATAAGTACACACGTATTTATATTTCATTCAGATAAAAAAATATAATATACTCCAGAATATTTTTTCTTTAAAATAAAATTACTATCAAGTGTAAAATTGGAAGTCAATCAATTTTCTAAACTTAAGTATTAAAAATCAAATGATTAGATGTTTAAAGCATATAAATTCGAAGAAAACGAATTAATAAACTTGTCAACGACATAGACTATCATTTATCGATTTCACAACTTTATCATAAAATATATTTCTTTCTGAACGAATTGCGTTTACTGTAGCTCAATTATTTTATAATGGTACTGAATTATCCCTAGACGATCACTGTATGACACTTCTTCAACTCTCATTACGCGGCACAAAAACGTTCCCCAACATCATTAGTAGGAAAACATTCCACTACTCGATAAACCTGTAGAACAAGATCCACACTTTAATCCTGTAGCTTCTGGATTTTCTGACTTAGATGTTTATGCCGTCATCCCCGGTTTATGTGATAATGTAACATGATTATGACTTCCTTTAAGATTATCTTTAAATGTTCTTGCATCCAGAACTCTGGCTATATTAAAATAATTTATAGTCTTTGTTTATGTTCAGTAATTTCCTCTCTCTAGTAATATTTATATCAGTTGATAATTTGGATTGCAGTTAGGATATTAATTCGCACCTTGTTAGACAAGAAAGTCCAAAAGTTACAAATCCTCATCATCAGCAAACAAAATATCAATCGCAAACTATTATTTTTTATATATAATCTCGAGCCTCAGGTTAAAATAAATAATTATATAGTGTATTTTTTTAAACGTATCGTAATGCTGATTTATAAAATCTATTTTCTCTTTTATGAGCTGTAGGATTTTATAAAGTTTTTCTTTAACAATACCAACTGTCAACACCATCAAATATCCACAAGAATGACGTTTATAGGTAGAGGTTTCAAAGTTATTGCCAAAAAAAAATCAAAATTCCCGACAAGGAACCATATAATAACAACTACGATCTTTAATATTAAAACTGCGATATACTTAATCTGAAAATTAGTTTAATTTTAATGTCTAACATTCGCGTAAACATAAGAAATCATTATACGATCTTTAAGTTCCCACCAAATATAAATACGTAGAAATATAATTTCCTGGATTCCTTTAATTACTTGTAAATCACGCGACATGCTTACAACGAAATAACATTGTAAATAAATTACTTCTGTCAACAAACTATATAGATTACTATCATGCTATATTTATATTGCACTAGAGGTGTGAGAAAATTATCTCCACGCATTTCATATAAGGAACTAATTACTACCGAGAAATGATTCTCAAATATTAGCTATTAATCTATCGTTATGAGATGTAATAGATCTTATTTGTATAAATCACGAGCGGACGTGCCCCGGTTTCCATAAATTACAACATAACTGGTTTGCGGTCGGTGCAACGTAAGGCCAAGTGCAATGTGTGAGCAAAGTTTTCATGTGATTTTTGTTTCCGATATTTCTGTAGTTTATGGGTTTTAATTATAATTATCAGCGCACATCGATATTATATGTACTTATACGTCAATATTGGCCTACGTTTGTTAAGAAAGTTACTATGCTCCAATTGTCATAATTATCTTAATATTTGTAAGGCGCCCCAGGTATTATTTTTATTCAAGAAAAATCTCAAAGTTTGCTTGAATTAAAATAGTACACACGCCAGCATGTTGGACTAACGCTTACTCCCTCTCGACAGTAGACGAGGCTCATGCCCAGAAGTGGGATAGTATATGATAAAGGGCTGATATTATAAAAAATTATATTGCTTTAAAAACCTCTAGATACACATACTTTAATTTTTTATCAGTACAAAATATTTTATTCTATAATTCTTAGTAAGACTATAGGAGACACAGTATCTTCCACAAGTATTTAGTTATGAATCTAATGAGACGTAAATAATATTTAGTATTATATACTATTATGCAAGCCCGATTATTAATCGCAAATTATCAATAACAGTACAGAAGAGACTTTACACGAAGTTTGCACCGTAACAGTTGCAGTTATACTTACCGCGGAACATTCAGAGTTTATGGAGATTGCTTCCAAGATCTTCTACATCGGGATTCGAGGACATTCAGACCTTGCCAGTACGACTTTGATTTAATGTTAGAATACAAATAAAATTTAATAAGCTGTATTTTATTTGCAAATTGAATCTATTCATCTTATGGTCCAAAAGCTATAAGTCTCTTAGAAATACGTTCATGTAATAGAAGTTACACTTAACATCACGCCAGTATCACCAATGGGGTAGGCAATGAAATGTCATTGCCTAATTATGGTAGCTTTATCAATGGATAAAGCTACCATAATTGCCGAGATCATAACAGTAACACTATATGCGATTTTGAGGTAAATTTGTTAGTTTTGTACGGAAAATAATAACTAAACTTAAATTTCGTTTTATATTGTAATTGCGATTCAGTTATACTAGCGTTTGAAACATGTTTTGATGTATGTTTTTTTATGATTCTACTGAAAAACCTAAAACAGTTTTTCCTCTAACCCAGTTCAAACACGTTAACCCAATAGTTCAGTAGATAAGGTAATTCTCAGTAAATCAAGGGTGCCCTACATTATTATGTTCTTGTGTGAAAGAAACCATTTACTCTATTATCAAGCAAGACAAGATTATTTATTCTTATTTTTTGCTCTTTCGTAAGTGGCGAAGCACAAAGAGTTTTAATACCTTTAGGCGACGCGCAGACGCTGTCAACATGTGGCAGAGAAACAACGACTATAAAACGATAAGTTTCTTCAGAAAATTTAGCGACTGTCACCTAAACTGGTGTATTTTTTTATATTTATTGTTAGATAATCTTTACATAAATAAATAATATTTCTAAGACAAGACTCTTTTGGCAACAACGTATGAAGGCGTCTATATAAAGAGAGACAAAATTGATATTCACTTAATTTAGTCAATTACAATTTTATCAAATATTATCGCCTTTGCAAAATGCCTAGGAATATAGAAATATAATGTAGTAGCTATTATTGCTACTGTATCACATATTTATGTGATTACGATGTTTGTGGGAGAGGTGCTCCACCACATAGATAAAAACGATATTCTTTTGATCATAACATTAAACAACATTATCTTCCTAGTACATTCTGAATAAAGATTATACGTATGTAATACTCGTCATTATATACTTCATGTTATTCTCTATTTCATCAAAGATTAATATGACTTATTTGCTTCCTACTAACTTGGATATGGTTTTGTATTACCTTCTTGTATCAGTTCCCAACATTGACGTATATTCTATAGACACAAACGTCCATATAAACTATTTGTTCAAAATCTGAACTAAAATAGCAACCAAAAGGTCACTGTTATAACCTATGTATTCACTTGAACAACAAATAATTTTACTTATTTGACTAATATTGTTTAATCTAATCCAGGTTTACACTTAGACTTGAGTTCTTATATTATGAGCGCCACTTCATACACAACCACAAGTTGTCAATATTGACCGTACTAAAGTCAGTTTGAATGGATTGCAGTTCATTTCAGTTGAATACAGTGAATGTTCGGAACGCCATATCTAGTACGTAGTACATATATATCGATGGTGCTCGACCATTCCTTATTATGTTAAATGTACATTACTCTTAGCATATGACTGACATTAATCAGCCTTTACATGAATTTTGTTTTAAGTGTGAAAAATAAATGATAAACGATGAATGATTACTTACTGTAATGTGAATGATAATTAACTCATCAAGTAAAAAATTTACTACATTGAAAATGGTTTACTGTAGCTCATTAAGGGAGGAATGGTGTTTCCTCAATTTACTGTGAAACTGTATATTATTTATGCTAAATATCATCTACATCTTTAATTCTAATAGCTGTTCTGAAAACAAATTGTATTTACTAATTTATTATATATTTAAGTGCAGATTATTTTTTTAACCAAGCGACAATCCAAAACTATGAATTCATAAAATAAAAAAAAGGTCACGAGATTACACAGAATAAATTATTCCAGAAACTTACTTATAATTTTAAGTTTCCTCACTTTAATTTCGCAGAAAGGCATTAAAGATTACCACAGATTATTATAAAGAGACAACTTGGTACTAAAATTATTATCTAAAGTGTAAATCTTCAAACAATTGACGCCGAAAAAGAAACTTGACTTTCTTTAGCGGACAAGGTCGAATGTCCTGTCAGTGGGCCAGAATGCTACGTACAATGAATAATAATTACGTACGTTCATACTTACGCACTCACTTCCTGACCACATTTTAACTAACAAGCATACTGACTACACTCTAAACCACTCATTAAAAATAAAATACATAAATAATTGTGACATAAGTTTCGAAGCTGCATTTGCGAACACCCTGTGAACGTGTTTAAAAACCAATTAAATAAGGATTCATTTGCGATCGTTTCAACAGCACAGTATATTTTTTAGTATATATTGTTTTCATAAAAACTCATAACGAGTAGCCAGGAGATAATCGCGTTAATAGCCTTGTAAGTGAACTAGTGTATGAACCTCTATTCGCTAACCAAAAAGTGTGAAGTAAACATTAGTGACAAATTAAGGACCGCAATTTCGGCGCTTTTCAATGATAGTGGTGAATGTGTTAAAAGTGGTTTGAAAGACTGGCTAATATTTTGTACAAACGATGATTTCTCTTCTATTAGTGTGTTTACATACATCTTTAATAGAAGCGGCACCGTTGCAAGTACAGTTACTGCAACCGTTGCTGCAGCCGCAGCAGATGACGTTGCAAAGACAACTGATGGCATTGCAACAATTGCAGATTTTGAAGAGATTAAATGAATTGCAGAATCCGCCTTTGTGAGTATTGAATTACTATCAATGATTGTGATTATAAATATAGAACTAATGAAAAATGATACATAATATTGCGTAATATTTTAAAATAGTAACAAAGAGCACAGATCACTCGATAAAATATAACTCTACAAAGTTTTTTTTATATATCTCAGTTGGCGAATAAATGGCAACAATTGTATTAACATATACAATATAATATAGATATATAATTACGGAACATGGAATAAATACATATTAATTGATAACATATCATGTCCATTATAATAATATTATATTTTTTATATCCTTGTCGTTTGATAAATAATTAAACTGAATCCATATTATATATTAAATTTAATTATACTTAAATTAAGTAAACAGATTGTATCAAATTGTAAAAATGTTGACAGTATATAGAAAAAATATATCATATCAAAAATATATTCTGTTAATAGCTTCGTTAACTCTATAATGTTTTTCCGTGAATGAATTAACTTTAAAAATGATTGTTCCATCTGTCTATATTTCAGAGACTTACCAAGACCATTGCTTATTCTACTGCCAAAAAACAAAGCTACCATTGACCAAGTACCTGACCTACCCAACTTACGGAATCAAGATACAAAAAAGAATCACGGAATCGAAGACGATGAGAGAGATTCGGTTGTAATAGACGCTGATCCTACTGAAAAATACCACGCTCTGAAAGATACACCAAATGCTATTTTACTCATGCCAAATAATGGGCGATTTTCCATAGGAGATTTTATATCAAGCATTCCATTTTTACCAATAGAAATAAACGTTCCAGACTCCATATCTTGGATATACAATGGAATTTCCAGCATTATATCTGGAATTGGTCAGAGATTACCCTTCAGGCCACAAACGTTAGACGAATTAGAGGCAATGAATCAAGAGGAAGGGAATATGAGGATAAAATCATTGAACAGTCGTGGAATACCGCCAGTTTTGGTAATACCGATGGGACAATCGTTTCCTATGTATAAGTAGCAAACGTTTTTAATCGCAAATTTAATTTTATAGCAATTCTTTGTTATTCATCGTTCCTCTTTGAAGTAAAAAGAGAAACGAAGCTTAATACTTATATGAATTATATATGCTAATAAGAGAAAAATACTGTACTAAGTAAGTGATCAATGAAGACTTAAATTATATTGAGTAAACTTTAATTTTTGTAATAACTATAATTTAATGATGGATAATATGATGTACTTAAAACCTATTGATAAAAATATTACGGCCTGTAGATTCATTATTATTAAATAAAAATATTAACAATATATATAGAGACAGAAATAAAACCGTTTTATATCAAAATGCTTTATTACAATAAAATTAAGTACAACGGCATTGGAAGGTCACGTAAAATCTACACAAAAAAAATATTTATATTGGTAACACGATAAAGCAGTTACAACAAGCGAGACCGGGTTCAAGAGTTTAACCAAACGCAAACCACGGTTGACAGTTATTTTTAAACAACTAGAATATGGCATGTTAGAGAAATTTAATTACAATTTATAGTTACACTTTCAAACCCCGACCGTGCTTCAGTATAATCTATTCGATGTAAAATGAACATTTTGACAGATCAATCGGAACGTGCATGACGTAGTCCTAATAACATGTGATAATTATGGTACAATTAACTTTTTTAATAAAAAGAAAACCCTGTCAAAATGGTCATCACATATTGAATGTATACAAATGGTTAACTTAACTTACTTTCCTACTAAAATGGCAACGATTGAAACCTCGTGATAGGTGTTAATGTAACAAATATATTGCGGTAGATATCAATAGTCAACACTCCATACTAATTGCTTCATTTGAATATCAACGAGGGAAAGACGACCACACCAGTATAAATTAGTGTTGGTTTCCATTACTAATATTGCAAATCAGAACGCCATTGCATATTTAACAAAACTTAACAGTTGGTATCTGCTTGAGAATATTCTTTCATTGCTATGTACAAGTTAACACAATTCGAAAACAGTACCGACTCAAGCAAAAATGTTTCATACTAGATAATAGTTTGAAAGTTGAAATTCCAACAGCAGTTGACAGGAAGTCATAGACATACTCTTCGTCTATTAGTATTCACTAAATAGAAAACACTGACACAATGAACAACTCGACGATTTTCGGTTACTACTTATTCGTTATATGTAAATGAAATTTCTCATTACTTAATACTTGGCTCGCCTATTTACAGGTTTGTGTGAAAAATATAACTATGACTTACCACTGCTATAAGAATTAGATGTTACTAGAATTCTAACAAGTGTCAGGTTCTGTTAAATCCTATGACAATAGTATAGTTGTTAACGGATAGGTGTGGCAGTTTATTCAGAAACGTCTTCTTCTAATTGCTCTGTCTTGAGCTTAAGGATGGAGACTGGGTATCTGAAGCTGTAGAAGAAACCACGTGGGGGCCCCTATAAAGAAAAAAAGTTCAATAAAACTTCTTATAAAATTCTGATCATAAATATAATTGCATATTGCAAAGATCATTATTTTCAGACATTGTCTACTGCTTAACGTAGACCTCCCTCATAGATTTTCAGGTCGAGCTGATAGAAGGGGCAAACATACTCAAATTATTTCTTAAGCTATTTCAACCTTTATTTATTGCGTAAATCATGCCATGTTTTATCCCAAATTCAATGTCATGTCTTTAATGCAGCATGCAAATACCTCGTTATGATAAAATTCAAAACTTACAGTAGGTTCGGGTTCGGTGGTGGTGGAGTAGTAAGGGTCGTAGGCGAGCTCACGTTTCTGCCTGACCTCAGCAGAGGCGGCGACCTGGGGCTGGTAGTAGTTGGCGGGGAGAGCCTTCAGGGTCTGCTGGTAATAGTCCTTAGGGAGGTTCTTAAGGGCGAATCTGTAATAATTAGTTATTTATTTTAAAATATTTCCTTCTGTTAATCTGTATGGATATACTTTTGATTTGTACTATTGGAAATGGATAGAGCGTTATAAACTTCCAAGTATCAAGAGTTCGTCTAATTTTTAGAGCAATTTTTTAAATATAGGTACCTAAAGCTGTAGTCTACTTTATATTCTCAGTACGACTAGTAAAAAATAAAGTTTTCTTTTTGGTTTAACCTATTTATCATAACCAATCATAACAATATTAGGTAAAACAGATGTAAGGCTCTCAGAAAAACTTCATAATGTACACAATAAGTTCTATTTAATATTTCATATAAAAATATCACAAAAAAAAACAATTTATGAAAAATAAAATATTATAAAATACAATTAGCAACTTAAATGTCTTTAATAATACTTTTTACAGCTATAAAAAACAACAGGCATTCTAGTGTTGCCATCTAACATTTTATAAATATCCATACTAAATCGATAACACTCGTTACACTATGCTATTAATAAAAAAATACATATATCAAAATCTAAAAAAATCAACTATGTGACTCACTGAGGGTCTGGTTGCTGAGCAGCGGCTTCGGCGGCTTCCTTCCATGCCTTCTCATGCGCAAGACGAGCCGCCTTCACATCAGGGGCTTCTTCAACGGGCTTCAGTTCTACTTTGGGAATGTTGTCTTCTTGGTGGAAACCATCGTGGTCAGCCCAGTAACGGACCTGATAAATAAAAATGGAGTTTTAGTTCGTGTTTTTTTTCATATTATAACTATGTATTCGAATCACGTTTCCTTTTTTTGTCGTATTTCACATTTACTAATGTTATTAACAATTACAGTTTTTAAAACAAGGTTTTATTCAATGTAAAAAGTCTTCAACCATCTACTTAAATTTATTTAAATTAATTTTCAAAATATTATGACATAACTATGAATAAAAAAAATTAAACTAGTTTCACCTTGATAAGCTTGTTCCTGCCAGATTTGTACTCGTAGGCTCCAGTGACGTCTCCGGACCTAACTCTGTTCTCAATTTTGGCGGACTCAGGAGTCTCGTATCCATAGACGTAAGCGCCAAGACCGTCTTGTCCGTGGAACTGAGCTGCGTCGTACACCTGGCAATTTAAGGGATATTTAATAATATTTATGGATATTTAAAAAAACTGAGCTTTAAATAATATATGTGGAAGGTCTTATTTGGTGATAACTTTACATTTTTAATTAGCTTTTGCATCAGTCTCATAAATTATATTAGATATATTGTCGAAGACGGATGAATCTATCGTACCATCTTAATTTTGTCGGGTAATCTTTCGGGGTGGTCTATTACCGTATATTTATATGCAGCGTCTCTTTAACTTAATCAGATAATTTCACTCACTGCTCAGTTATTAAAGTAAGTCACGTTTCGCGACAACTCATTCTATGAATGTTAAATGAATTCTAGATATTTACCTCTTCTACGTAATCATCGGGGTTTTCGATCTCCTTTCCGTTCTTCCAGTAATGACCAAGGGTAGGGCCGGCTTCGGCAGTGCGGAACCTGGGGTCGTTGTATTTAACCTGAAAAGTTTAATACTCATTTATTTATACAGACTAATGGTATGCCCTAAGATATATTCAGGACCAATGATAAGATATATTTTGAGGTACTAATCTTGTTATAGTACTGATTTGTGTTTTAAATTCACAATTATAGTGATGGTATGAAAACTTAAGATGTTTGCATCATTGACTAAATTCTAAAAACATAATTATACCAGCCCTGTAATAGAACATAGTAACTATTCCTCTAGAGTATTATCTACTCCTCAGAGGTTTTTGGCTTTATAATTCTTAGTTACTCTTCTAGTAATTAGGTTCCCATCAATATTAAACTAATCAATAAATGTAGTATTTAGTTACCAAAGGCAAGACGGCGGTCTTTGGAGAGAGCTGAGGCGCTGTGAACGGTGGGCTGCTGAGGTATTTCTGGGCCTCCTCGGGGCTCAGGTCGAGTTTAAAGATGTTCTCGGGATTTGGGGCCGCTGACGCGAGCGCCACCTGGAATGACAAATATATTTGTATATTGATTCACATTTATTATTATTATTCAATACTATTTGGTTCATTCATTAAAATAAACCGAAATGGATAGTATATTCCAAAACATTTTGCTGGTGGTAGGACATATTTCGTATCCGCCTGGATAGCGACCACCATGTAAGTATGTGACGTTCCGGGATCAGTCTGTATATATCCGATTCCAACAGGCCGGCATAATTGTGTCGACTGCCCAGGGTTAATCATCTCGCATCAGTCGACATTCTATTGGGCCCCGTCAGCTTACCATCAGGTGCAGTGAGATCACTTTGCCATTCACGTATAAAAAAAAAACACTGTCGCATGCGTTAGTCTCTGTTTGACATCCTATGCAGGTATTGCGGAGTAGATTTACTACCTACTTCACTAGAAGTCTATGACGACCATTAGATCGTCATAGACAGATTTCTGTTTTATTGTAAAATATTTAAGGTAATTTGACCCGTAAATATAGTTGGAATTTAGGTCGAAT
Source organism: Manduca sexta (assembly GCF_014839805.1). NCBI lineage: Eukaryota > Metazoa > Arthropoda > Insecta > Lepidoptera > Sphingidae > Manduca > Manduca sexta. The sequence goes on from NC_051140.1 coordinate 8,330,502, forward strand.
AATCTGCGTACAGCTGAGAGTAGACAACCTTATCACAATGACTAATTTTTTTGCGCCCTATACGAAATCAATATTAAAATTAGCCTTTTAAAATCAGTTATTATTTATAAACGCTATTGCACTTACAATAAACAAACAATTCCTATATACCTAATTTACTATTAATAAACTCTATTTTTTAATTGCTGTAGTAGGCTAACGAGCAAGCGGTCCGCCCGATGGTAAGCAGCATTCGACGCCCATGGACTTTAAAATAGAGAAGCACAGCTAAGCCGTTGACTACCGGGAACTAATAATAACCAATATGTCTATTATTAATTAGGAAGCTATTGAAAGCTGCTAACTATAAACAATTTAATAAAACAGCTAATTCATCATCTATGTTCCCGCCCATCCTCAATGTCATAGGTGTCAAATTAATTTATATTTTAATAGAATAATTGATGGCAGATGACGACACGTGTTTATCGCTATAAATAAAATGAGTAATAGACTCATAAGTAAAAACGAATTAGCGTTCATTCACAACCGGATATAGTATAAAGCATGACATTCATGCAACTGCAATATTAAATAATGGTTTTATCATTATATTCAGTCGAAAATAGAAGTCACCGATTTTCTGTCTTAATAATTGGCAAAAGAGGTGAACTTTTAAATATCCTCTATAATACAGTATTGGAAATATACTTAAGTATAGGTAATATGTTTATGTCATTGGTCCTATGAGCAGAGGCTTAGTTACCGCCATTAGCCGTATCAGTGATACAAGGCCCCCTAGCTTAGGGCCCCTCTGGCCCACACCTACAATAAACTAAATAGACGTCCAAAATTTCTCACTGCCCTGAAGAGCCCTCAACAAATATAGATGTAGGGTCCATTTATGGTAAGCTATGCTACTACTTATGAATCTTACAATTAAGGTATTAAATTCGAAGCTACCTAAAATAAATACGATATTCTAAGGATAAGGTAATATTATTTCAAGGAGTAAGGATATACGAGCCATGTAGATTAACGTAACAGATGCGAAGCTCAGAGGCTAAGGTCTTCTGTAATACGAGACGTAGACGTCTACTTTATCATCAATGAACTACCATATTACTATTATCGTCTTATACAAGGCTTAATTCTGCAGTACTTGACCTTGTTCCTGCGACAGACGTAAAAATACACAATATAAACTACTGCAACAGGGACAGCAGACATGACTGTGTCAATGTATTGCTAGTTTTTGAACTTTATTATTTGTTAAATATAGTTCAAATTACTTTACAATAATTTTTCATCCCTTGCATATTTCGTAGGCATACTTCAATCACAAAGTTGCCGCGTGAATGGGAAATCCCAATACAAATAATGATGCGCTGTGACCTTTGCCTTGGACTGGTTCAAATGAACTCATATGGCTAATATTTACATACACGCGAACATATAAATCGTTTTTGTATGTTAATTAGGGATTATGACGATTCTGTCTCCGGTAAAATAAGCATTAATAAAACGTATATTAAGATATTTATTTAAAGAGAATAATAGAGATCGTAAAATATCCGTGCAAAGAGCGCAGCTCTTACTAGGTTATCCCTTATAACCCTCAGAATTTTGTCATTGTTCTGAGTTATATAAACTACTGCAAGCCCGGATCGAAAATAATACCATTTTAATGACACTCAGTAATGAAATTCGGGGAATCACTGAATATTTTGTGCTCGATCCGTAACTAAATTAATTAAATTTAAATAGTATTAAAATAATTTATTTTTCATTGCCTCCGAAAACAGATGAGAAGGCGCAATTGCTGGTAAGTGGTCACCATTGACTGTCATCAGTGTCAGGGTCCAATCGAGTCGCTGCCAACCACATAATTAATTCCTAGTGTACCAGTTATTAAACATTTTACAATGATAGAGCACAGGAATATATACCATTACATATTAAAATAATAGTTAAACTACAACCGTTTGTGCACCAAAATCTGTTAACATATATTAAGATAATTTGGCGAATATTATCTACCTATAATATAGTTTGCGTCGTGATTGATCTCAGTCTTGCTATTCAAATTATTTATTGGTTGCAATAAGAAACAAATCACGATACAAATATCCACTGTCATACAAATGGCACGTCACTAACTAGTGTCAGTCTGTCCACCCCTTCAAGAATACAGACGTAAGTTGTACTAAAAATGGCGTAAAATCCATACGAACCATATACAAATCCAAGGTCTTTTCTGGGTTTGTTTTTTTACGTAATATTGTTATATGCTAATTATTTGCCGCTATTTCGGGACATTGCCAAGTGATTCACACATACAGAAATGACACACGTACGAGAACGCAAGTATTAGATATAATTAGCAAATATAGTTACCAGATACTATTTCTATCACTTTATATCAATACCTACGTACCTTAATGGCCAAATTAGGTCATGTTTCACATAATATTTAAACTTTATATAAGCTCAATTAAATTATTTAGCGTGAGGTTACTTATTCGCTTATATTGAAAATCCAAATAAACTTATTAGAGGATGGAGAAATATAGCACTGACTAAATTTATATATCATATAATTACGTACAAATGACATGCATATATGTCTGCAGAGGTCTATAAATAAATAAATGATTAAAATATTATTTCAATAACGTCGACATACTATGGTCCATATTATCGTAATTACGTTTAGTAATAACTGTCCACAGCGAAGACAAAATTAATAGAGGTATTTTCATGCACAATTTCAAATTTCTTGTAAATACATATTGTAATACATTCTGTCTATGTAAGTTCGTAATAATAGTCCTTTTATATAAGTATATAAAGTACTTTCTTCGCTGCGTAGCGAAATGTCTTGCTGATCAGCGTTACCAGGCATTTAATTTCAAAGAAAATTAACAATTAAAACCACACCATAAGACCACAGCTAGAATTTTCTAATTAATCAAGGATTTGAGTTATGTTAATGTCTAACATAAAGTATACATACAAATGACTCAACAAAGTTCAATCCGTTGGTGTCTAAAATATCTATGATACAGAAAATGAGTTGTAAATCGTGACTGCGTGATTACACATACGCGTGGCACATAAATCGCCTGGGTGTTAGGTACAACGAATATACATAAATAGCCACAAACTTAATTCAAGAGATATTTCCAACGCTACATTATTTTTCTCTTTAATTCTTGATAATAAAATTCCTATGTCCAATTCCATTCTATCTAGGTTATAAATTAATTTTCCCAGACAATTGCTGAGTTTCACTGCTCAATGCAATGATTATAGTGAGGATAAAAAAATAAACGACTATTTTTTACACACTTCAATTAAAAAACAAAGAATATTCAACTACTAGCTTTTGCCCGCGGCTCCGCCCGCGTTATAAAGTTTTTCGGGCTAAAGTTTTCCGTTATCAAAGTCACGCTATATATTTTCCCGGGAGCCTATGTTCTTCCCAGGGTCTCAAACTGTCTCCATAGCAAATTTTATCCTAATACGTTGGGTAGTTTTAGAGTTTAACACGTTCGGGCAGACCGATGCAGCGGGGACTTTGTTTTATGATATAATTTTGTAGAACTTTTTAAGAGGAACAATCCCGTCATACATTATTGTTGCATAACTTTAACCGTTTACGCAGCGCACGCAACAGAAGTTCTCAAAACTAATAAATTGTCCCCGTTTTTGCATCATGTTTCATTACTGCACCGCTCCTATTGGTCATAGCGTGACGATATATAACCTATAGCACTCTAGGAACAAAGGGCTATCCAACACAAAAATATTTTTTTAGTTCGAACCGGTAGTTCCTGAGATTAGCGATTACTGCTCCGCTCCTATTGGGCATAGCGTGGTGATATATATAGCCTATAGCATTCCAGGAACAAAGGGCTATCCAACACAAAAAGAATTATTCAGTTCAAACTCCTAGTTTCTGAGATTAGCCATTACTGCTCTGCTCCTATTGGTCATAGCGTGATGATATATAGCCTATATCACTTCACGAACAAAGGGCTATCCAATACAAAATGATTTTTTTAGTTCGAACCGGTAGTTCCTGAGATTAGCCATTACTGCTCTGCTCCTATTGGGTATAGCGTGATGATATATAGCCTATAGCACTCCACGAACAAAGGGCTATCCAACGCAAAAAGAATTTTTCAGTTTGGACCGTTAGTTCCTGAGATTAGCGCGTTCAAACAAACAAACAAACAAACAAACAAACAAACAAACAAACAAACAAACTCTTCAGCTTTATATAATAGTATAGATTTAGTAACAGCGCGTAAGATTTTAAAACAACTTGAGAATAAACAAAATAAAGTTAGAGTAAATTAAGATAAGATAGTTGACTCCAAAAAAGTATTACGACCTTTTAAATAATAGGTTTTGTAAATAGCAATCGCTCTTTTTCTTTTTCGCAGATTTTTTATTTCTTTTACTTCATAATTTGATGGTAGTAATAATGCCTGAGCTGTTCATTAACCTTTTTTAAAAAAATGTTAACCCATTAGCAGGTTTTAAAAAAGTATTTTGTTATCTCATTATAGAAGCTAACAAATTGCTCTTTTACATAATATCGCTTTTCAATATTTCATTTGCGTCAACATATTATGTCATAATAAGTAAATTATGGAAATATTTACAAAAAAATCCCATTATGGATCAAATCACAGAATATTATGGCCAAAATAAATCAAATCGAGTTATTTTATTGGATTGTAGATACTTATTTAAATCTTAAAACATCTTAAAAAAATCCCTAATGGCTCACTAATGTAATATAATATTATTTACCCCGTGTACTAATAAAATATTCGTACATTAAATCTTGAGTTATAGATAATTTCATCCACGAAGACGCGTCCCACTACTTTCCCTAGTCGCTTACAGTGTGCGTAAGCAGCATGAGTGCACACGCACACTCCGATAGATAGCGTTGAGGAAAGTGCTTGGATCAGTCTCCTTACCCCGCGACACCCCGCAACAACCCTGCACAATAGGTGACGAGGCCCGTCTTCGTGAATGAAATGATCTATATTTACTTATTTCACACGCCAATTCAAGTGTATTATAATTAAAGAGCATAAAGAGTTTAGTACATTTTTCTGACTATACCTACCTACCTGGGATCTGACTTTAATCAAATAATAAATTTGTTACACGTGGCGTATTCGATTTATGTCCGTTTGTGACAAAACCACAAGACCTTCACACATTCTAAACCGTTCAACACAAAATACCATCCTCATACCGAAAATCTGACTAATAAACAATATAAATAGACTATGACAATATTTACATACAAATATCGTAGCTCGTAATACTTTAGATATCACAAGAAAGTTATTTCTAATGGCCTTCTATGATTACTACTACAAACTTTTCATTGGTTACATATTTTCTGAATAAAAAATGAACTATGATAGCTCTAAACAAAATACTTGATATGTTACGACAAGCTTGTTTTCAATTAAACAGTGATTATGTACTCATTCGAGCGAAAAAAAAATAATTAGAGATGCTTCTGGATCCATAATGCATACAATAAAAAAAACATAACGAAATCTATTTAGCTAATGTTGCTGTTATAAAAGGTCAATTATACCAATCTAAAGGTTAGATTGCTTGAATCGATCGAGAAAATAAGGCAAATTTGGTAACAATAGCGCTCTGCAGCATGTAAATTAGGAAATTATTAAGAGAAACACATTCTAATCTAATTTTATATCTAATATTAAGAGAGTCACAAAAGGTACATAAAATAAAAATGATGTTAGTTAATTAGGCTTATTGTGAATTATAACTATACGTATATGAATGTAACTATAACTTACAAGCAAATAGCAACATTAAAGAAAATAAAGTTCTTCATTTTTATATGATTAATTCCAAATATGTTTAAACATACCGTCTACTACAGATTTTCCATGCAATACCTATATATGCGACTATGTTTAACTGTAAGATAAATATACAATAAAATGTCATAAAAATTCTAATACCAAAATGTTGTATACTTGTAAAATGTGTTAGATATCGTAACTTTGACTTTAGGATGACCAACACCTCAGTCCCTTGACCATGAAGGCTGCAAAGTCTTCGATGTGTCGGGAGTAAATTATAATATAAAAAATCGCGATAAAATTCATAAAACAATTTTATTTAAATAACTAACATTTGCGTAAACATAAGAAATCATTATCTCATAAACTTGTTAAACATGATACCACTTATCAAAATTGATTATATTCACTTTGAAATTAAATTCTTGATTTGATGTTTGCAATAAGAACTAACAAATATTTTATGACGAGTAGTCAGTGTCGTATGGTTATAAGGACTGCTAAGAAGAATTTTAATAAATCGGTATTTAAACATTGAGTGAATATTTTTGTTATCATCAAAAATTTGAGTTAAGAACAAGTCATTATAATTTTGCTCAGTTCCAATTACTAAATTGTATTTTTAATATCTGTATATTATACAGTTCTATCCAATAAAAGATGCACAAAAAAGATCATTTTCCAAATTATTACGTCAATTTATATTCAGACGTCAGCGTATAAGTTACAACGCAAAAATAAAAGATTTTGCTCGATGCATCCTTGGCATTGATAAAACAGGTTTTAATTTCGTGATCTCTGATTCTAGAATATCATCAAATACATTCTAAAAAAATATTTATGTATCTAGAACATAATAACTGAAAGTGAATGCGTTGCGGGAAGTGAATGGATTAAAAGACCGTCATTTGGTAAATATAGATTATAAATATGGCGATAAATCATCAAGAGTGGTGAGTTTAGTGACATGGTAAAGAATTAAAACTTTTTTATATTAAAACATACCTATAATCCTTTTAGAAAATATATTTTATGTAACTAACCCTTTAGTCTCCATAATGGCTTATAAATTATTATTTTTTCCGCATCGACCTAAATTGCTATCGTACAATGGCGAAAGGTTCACATAACCCTATTCTTGCTGTTTCCCTTTCGTAATCTATGTAAAATCAACTATCATTAGAACTATTTCCAGACCGCATTTTTTATCATCTTTATTCAATGAATAAGCTTAGAGGTTTTTAATCCACAAGATTATGCAAGCCTAGACCGCATTTATACATGTTATTAGTACCAGTATGTTGTGTTGGGTTCTCTTTCTGTCTAATGTACCCTATGATTCTTTTTTAATATTATTATTAAACCTTTTTTAAGAACTTCTTTAAACAAGTCTCTCCCAATCAAACTGAATAAATATATTTTATGTTAATATTCGATAAAAACTTTATTTTAGGTTACTACTTGTAACTACTAACAAGATTTAATGTTTTACAAACTTTTGAGAAAGAATACATATTCACAATACCTTTATCAACTTTGTTTAAATTTATTTGAAGGTCGATAAATGTGAAGTTTTAACATATCTTAAAAATTGTAGTGACGAAGTTAGTTGAAGTAAGTGATCGATGAGTATTTCGGACCAAAACAAATCAATTTAAAAAAGGTTCTCGAAGAAAAGTTTTGTGCAAATAAACACTAGCCGAACGTTACTTTTTAACATAAAGTTACTTAATACAACAAAAAAGAAGGTAAAGACTTTAATTTGTTAAAAATGTTAATTAGATTGTATGCAATTGTAAGGTAATGTCAATATAAAAAATACCTATCTAATATCGCGACATGGAACAAAATGTATAATTGAATAAATGTAGAATTTTATTTTATTTTCGCATTAAAACACAAAATTATTAAGTAGGTATATGCACAGTTTATATAAAAGGAAAAAAATCTTAATAAACCATTAGGAATCCAATTTAACATAATCATGTTTGCATAACATGATGAAATAATAAAAATTCATTTCATTGTATAAGTGCCTAAAATGCGAAACTATAAAACTTTACCAATCGGTTTTGAGTAAAATGAACATATTATTATGAGTTTTTTGCGTATTTATTGATAAATTTTACATAAGTATGTACATTACATTTTACGTAATATAAACTACTTAAGTAAGTAGTTTATATTTATATAAACGAGATACTCAAATGTTTTTCCTGACCAACATTGAATCGTCAGATTTATACAATACAGGTATAAGATTCGAAATTTAATTGAAGATTCAATCAAGAGTTTTTGCTAAATTACAAAATATATTCAATTATTTCATCAGTCATTTTGCTAGTCTAATGTTCAGTTTTTTTTTTTGCAGACGTCTTCATTTCATTTAGAAATATATTTTTTTTACCTTCTAATCTGGTTTTAAATAAGGAAAATTGAACAACTTTTAGATTTAGATTCGTCACAATATATAATATATCTTTAAAGCTAAAAAACAAAAAACCTGAATGTCCATTTTTAAATGACCTTTAAATTTATGCGCATCTTATTATTCATGGACTGTGGATTCTAGATCACAAAATTACCATACAGTAAGCATCGTAGAATTTTCTGTTAAGATTATTATGTAAAAAAAACCGTTAAGATTTTCAAACAAAAAATTTTCAGAATTGTTTGAAGCATGTTCCACGTAATCCGTTGCAAAAATAAGTCAAAAATAACTACATATTTTCACATTAAAGTACATGAATTGTTATGACAGATTGAACTGCGTGCAGCCCTGAGTCCAAGTACACGTAGCCAGGTGCATACGACTGCAGTCGTGTCGTATCGTCGTGTGGTATAAATATACCCACGCTTTTATCATTAACAACTGAAAACTGTTTTAAAACTTATAAATACTTAGGTGGACTGCGATATCGAAGGGTTAAAACTTCCAAAAGGGAACTTGACACAGCATATATAATATAGGTATTACATATATGTATAAATGCGGTCTGCAAATCTTTCTAATCTTATATAAATTACGAAAGATAAGCCGGCAGTTATATGAACCCTTCGCCACTGGTGGATTTAACATCCTTTGACAAAAATCTTCTATCCTTAACCAAAATTAAACGCTCATACAACAAACAAGTACTCAGAACATAAATGGAGTTCAAAGAATTGCCGCTCAAGATGGCTCAGGTATTAAAATGTGGCTGTAAACACCCAGCGAACTCTCAAGGTTCGTGCGAAGGTAAACAGGATCTGCCAAAGACAATTATTGATGATATTTGCGGAAATGGTTATAGCATATTTTCTCTTCGGTCATTTATCACTTTAATTAAACAAACATCGTAATACTGTTTATTAAGTTTTAATATCTATTTCCGGTGTATTATTGTTACCAAGTCGACACTGTTAAACATCTACATGGATTGTGACTTTTGCCTTCAAAAGCGTTAGGTACTAAAATGCTTAGAGAAATTGCATATTGATTATATCAATTTAACTTTTGCGCTATGAAAGTAGAGTTGCCACTACAATACCTATTAGTTTTGATTTAAGTAAATTGTAATAATCTCAAATAGGTACACATTAAAGTAATAAATCACCACTATATAATATGTGTTTTGTTAATTAAGACGATTCCTTATATAAATGTCGATGCAAAAATGTAATTTTCTTCAGTTGTTTATTAACGCGTATCCTTTTTAATATATTTGTGCAATACAAGTTATTTAAAGATTTAAGTGGCACAGCGATGGTATCTTCCGATATCTCAAGGTGGTTCCTTCATTTTAATCTTCAATATTTCTTCGAATTGTTTCGTCATTTCATGGCACACCGATAATAAAAGATTGTATGACGAACTGCATTCCAGTTTTCATTGAGAATAAAAAATTAACGAGCTTTTAAAGCTATATTTTAAAGTATTATAGACCTTACCAATACCTAAATAAAACATTATTTTACTGACTAATTAATTTATTTTGTTTATGCTTCATCTTTGTTTAAAGAGATAAATAAATAAATCTCATAAAATATGAGCAAAACTATATGTTGAATTTACTGTAGGTAATTCCCACATGTCTACGATTATCGCATAATACCTATAATTAACAGATTTAATATTTTTTATAGATTCTTAAATCATCAGACGCACCTGTAGCGGATCTCCACGATAATAAAAAATATGTTTTGTTGCTCATTAATTGATCGATTTTGCTTACGTTGTTTTATTCTGTTTTGATGTTCAACAAAAAGCCAAATTGCGTCAGATATAAAAGTAATTTTATAATGAACATCTGACATTGGAGATTATGTTTACATCTGATATTTTACCAACACTTCTCACTGAAATCTTGATCTGGCCGCGGTTCGCCCTTTGATGCTAACGGATTTTATTTATGTACGATGACAAACTATGTACATATTCTGTTCTGAAATTATGAGGCAATATACACACATATTACATAGTATATGTGATATTCTCCGTAACAGAGCCGGTGACGAGCCGTCTCTGAAAATGAGGTCGAAGATTCAGTTACACCGTAACAAAATATTGTTAGTTGAATTAACAACTTTGAATCTACTTAATACCTACCTATATTATCAGATTCAGATAACATGCAAACTTAAAAAAAAAAACAATGAATGATAAAATAAGGAGAATTAAATTCGGACTAAACCACAATCATAATGTTTCATATCATATGCTTAGGCGAATGTTAGGCATGGAAATAAAGCTATTTTACGGATTTTATCGCGGTTTGCTCGCGACGTTTCTTTACAACCCGCGTCGGGAGAAATGATGATATAAAACCGCGATAAAATCCTTAAAATACTTTTATTTCAACCCTACTGACCTTAAAATTGTTTGTATCGTGCCATTTTACATGGGGCGGTACTACTAAAGATTGCTCACCGCAGTTTTTCAAGGAAAGCAAACATATGACAATATGTTGCCTCACCTTCGCAAGTCTTCTTTTTGCACGTAATAAACGTAAACCTTAACAGAATAAAAAAACCTGTTCCTACTAAATTTAGGTATGCTTTTGGATTCCCTAAGATGTTACGGGTCACCTTCTAGATATTATTACATGACATCAAATCTCATATACTGAGTCAGATTTGTAATTAACTTGTTTTCGCTGGACCAAACGTGGTACAATTTCTATTTAATTTGTATACCTACAGCCAAAGTATTGTAGGGTTATTTTATTGTTTTAGAAGCATATTGGGTTTTACGATGAAAATCTTAAAACTTTTAAATTATCAACAACAAAAAGTGCATTATTCCAGGTTACCAACATCGGAAAAGCATCTATGTATAATATTTTATAAGAAATCCAGTTATTGTTATTGATTTGAATTAATAAAAATTATATTTTAAGCGTCCGTGTAACAAAGCGATGTTAATGATTTATATAAAGATTAATGAAGTTTCGCACATTTTATTACTTGCAATAAGATCTACAATGAATCAACCTTTATGTAACAAAACTATTATGTACAGAATACTCTAGATTGTTTATTACAGAAAATAAAATTATACTATTTAGTGCCGTTATTTTTTAGACTAATATATCGATGTCGATATTAAATAGAGTACATAAACTGACAATAAGACATTTTATGAGGTTAGAAACATTGTTTTCTTATACTAATGTATAGTTTATAACTAGTAGTTGAATGCCATTGCCCTTCGTTTTGCCGGGCGCACGTTGTAATCTTGATGATAATGCGTTTACTGAAGAATCTCTTAGCTGATGTAACTTGAAGGAAAATGCAGCAATTGACATAGGATTTATGTATGTTATAGCAGTATAAGGCTACATATTTTATTGAAACATTGATGAGACTATCTGAATAATGAATATCGATTAGACTAATAGCATCATAGTATTGTAGAGCACGATTTATCCGATCTTAGATAATCAAAGACAGAATCTAAGATAATAAAAAAATTATATAATATTTTTTGATCAAGCGTAAGTTGTCCTAAAAATGAGTCAAATATATAAAACAAAATTAATGCGTATAATTTTTATATGAAACTCAATACGTTGTATTGGAAGAAAAAATCTGGGCAATAGAAGTTAGTCAACTGTATTAATTATTACGGCACCATATTCACACCATGTATCGAACATCATCGAATCAAAATCGATATTTTAAGGAATACTTTCATTAATTACTGTCGTTTCAGTCAAGATTTATGAGAAATGGCTCATCAGTCATAGACAATATTAAATCTATAAAAAATTACTGTAACTCTTCTTACTTTGACATTAGCAAAATCATCGTCTGTCAACGATGGAGCGACAATCTAAAAATTGAAATTAATTGAATTGTGCAAAATTATTGTTGTTAAGAAAATAAAATTCCTACAGTTTATAGACTAAGTAAGTTCCTTGTCATTAATTATATTAGAAATATGTACAGCTTATACCACAGTGTCTAGATGCAAAAAAATATGAATTATGTATTTATTTTGAAAAGAAAAAAATCTTTTATATGTGATACTCTTCGCTAATCATGAATGATGAATCATTCGCGAATCATCCCGAGTCTACGAATATATCTTTCATTAAGTTTTACTTTCAGCTTAGTTATTTAACTAGTATAACCGAAAAATATCCGAAATCTTTAAATAAATCGGTTTTTATTGGCTTATGTACTTTGTTTCATTAGAAACTTCGCACTTGGGACATATAAAAACTCTACGTGCTATTTAATTTTATTTGTATATAAAAGAATAGTATTTCTAAAGACTTCTAATAGAACCTAGTAATCACTTCAACAACTACTCTTCATATTTTAATTTATAATGCGGTTAAAAAGATTCGTTACAAACAACACGTTAGTGTAACATGTGATTACATATATCACTTGATAATAATCATTACTTCACATTAAATTTCTTCTCATTTTTTAAATATAACTTAAAACTTAGCGGATATTATGTTCAGTAACCATTCATTATTTTTTTTATATTAAGTATTAGTAATTGTTTTTGTTTAAAATTTAATTATTAAATCGTAATAATAGAACTAGTAAACTTTTCTAATATAATTTTATCATTGCATATGTTATGCACCACGTTTAACCATAAGGAAAACTTAAACATTTTCAATTGTATTTATATGCATATTTAAACTATGTTTAAACTACATATAAACTATATAAACTGAATTAGTTTTGTTCGTGCTTTACTAAAAAGGTATGCGTATTAAATTAAGAGAATAATTTTAAACTGAACAGATACTTCAAATGCCTGAAATATTTAAAAGACTGCTAATTAAATCGTTGCATCAACGACCCCTTTGCGTTTTATACAATTCTATATTGCACAGAGATGGATATACTATTCTTCTCCATATATTCCTGATACTACACGATCATTCCCTGATTATTGAATCTGTACTATAAATTTAAAAATATCTAGAGAACGTAAAACGTATTAATTACAATAATATTTACGCTTCGCTGAACAATTCAAGTGGCAAGCTTACTTGTTATTCGTGATTCTAATATTCATAACAATTTATTATTTCAATATTTAACTTTATCTTACGATATAACACTACGTCGTAATTTTATTTACGAATAACAAATCGCTATTCTCATGCGGTTACATAATTTGGGCCTTGTATGAAAACCTTCGATCGCTTAAACTATGAACGCTTACCAAAGCAATTGCGGTGACAAAACTGAGCATGTTTATTATTTCTCTCGCAACTTTTTCCAACACTATGAACTGGTCACAAATCAACGAAACAAACGTATTGGTGCGCACGCGACCGTATAATATATACCGGCGCAGCCTCCGATGACGTCACTGCCCTCCCCCTCCGCATCCCCGGAACCAGTTCAGCTCATCTTCACGACATTTGACCTTCATGTGTTATACATCGATGTTTCGGATGTGTACTATGTGTTGGTGTGTTGCGAGCGAGAGATGTAGCGCGACCTATGCATGGCGTCGTCGTTTTGTTATGTTTATGTTTACGTCGTTTTTCTTCATAAATAGTAAGGGGTAGACAAAATTTGTTTTCTGGAAATGTCGAGGTTAAAAAGCTGCACAAAGAATCCTGGGAACAAATTTTGATTGTGGGTTTTACCAAAACCTCGAGCAATAATTGGTAGAACAACCCTGTAAACATAATTGACTACATCAAGGCTCTACCGGGATAGTATCCCTAAACCATTTTTTACTGGTGATAGGATATATTTTATATACCACCGTACACAAGATGTTAAAAGCTGCCATAGCGGCCCGCGTAAGTGTGACGTGTTCCGAGATTAGCATGTGTATAGCCGGTTCCAACAGGCCGGCATAATTGTGTCGACTGTCGAGGGGTAATCATCTCTCTTCAGTCGACAGTCTCTTGGACCCTACTCCACTTCTATCCAAGTGCAGTGAGGTTCCTTTGCCGTGCCCGCATAAAAGAATCCATGAAGTGATCTTTGCGTTATGTAAGGTAAGATTTCAGGAAATGCACAACCCTGCCCATTTTCCGGTAAAATTACTTTAAAATCCCCACATTCCCCCGGAAACCAAGGAAGTATGTTAAGTAATACTTCCGAAATTATGGGGATATTTCTTTAAAAATTGCGGATTTTCATAAACATAGGAGTTCACTTAACATTAGGTGAATAGTGAACTACTCAACCAGTAACTGGTCTAAGCTTAAAAAAACAACTGTTTTTAATGATTCACCTGCAGTAACTTCATTATACAGTTTTATGTGACTGTTTAACATTATTAACCTATTAAAAAAATCAGTCACATAACATAAAATCTATATTTTAGAATGACAACACGGAGTTGTATATTTATAATTTCAAGTTCAATACAATTCGGAAACAATTACAATGAGTAATGAAGTTCGCGTTAACAATTGAAAATGATAATTATTATTTTTATCTTAAAGTTTAAAGTGTAATCATACTATATCAAACGAAAAGTATACTTTTTACCGCATAGTTTTATAGGATTGTCGTAATAATGTAGAGATCAATTTGGCTCTTAAATACTTGTTGTATTAGTTTATTCTACATATTTACAGCATTTTTTTTTAAATCTAATTACACGCTACCTATAATGCGATTAACACATTGCTATTAAGAGGAAATGTTTACTGAAGCCCTTTTAAAAATTCACTTTTAAAATAATTATGATGATTAATTTTAATTTATACGCGTTGATGTTTCGATTTACACATTAAATTGCTTCGAGCCTGGAAGAATGCCATATAGGAAGAGAATGTTTTTTCCTCATTAATATCCCATCAGAGATCCTCAATATTTTTCTCTCAGAACTAAAAAGCTCGCATGGTTGACCATACGTTATGCCAAATATTTCTATCCTATAGCGACTGCCATTTCGTATTACAATGCGATGAATCGTTCTGTTAATTATTCATCGTATTGTAATACAGATCGACTAACACGCTTGGCGGTTAAATACTAATAATTAACTATTAATGCCGGTATTTTTGTATCCTCTTGTTAGCTGGCCATTAGTTTGATTCTTCTCCAATTCCGCATGCGCAATGCACCGTCGCTCAGAACCCTTAATACTCGTAAGAAGCAAGGCCTGCCAACTAGTATATTAAAGACCAAATGATTTAAAACAGTTAAAAATCTTAAGAATTCTACAGGAGCCAACTCATAAAAATTATTAAGAAACTTTGAGAAACAGCGTCTCAAGGCGGTTGTTAATTTGATACCACCAATACGTTACCCTGGCGGCAAACAAGGATGTGGTCTTTCGAAAATACTTCTAGAAAACAGGATTTTGTTTGTCATTTTTCGCATAAAAAAAAAATAACATGCACATAAACAGCATGGTCGGTAGGGCCGTGAACCTTCAACAAGTAGGTACGTTACGGGTTACTATGTTTGTGATTTCAACATAGTATTATCAGGTAAAACTGATTTAAATTAAAATATCATCTTCGCTTTTTTATTTATTGATATTGTGTTGTTTGCGCACGATTTTATTTAGATGAATGAGTCAGTTCGATCAACGTTTTGTAGGAATTTTATGTTTTATTACGATTTTTATTTTAAACATAGCAGGTATAATATCCTAATATTATAAAAAAATTAAATATTTATTATCATAGTTTAGCGGATGTTCAAATATGCCCAACAGGTTCATACTCCCAAAAATCTTTGCTGTATACGATATACTGGATAACTTGCAATTATTATATTATGTAGCTTTCTTTTTTTATTGGTCGGCAATCTGCACCAAAAAATACAAGGCAACATGCTGGTGTAATACTTACATCGATTACCTGTATTGTTCTTATAAATCCTTGAAATCAACCAGTCCTTAAACTTATGATCTAGACTTGCTTATTAATTTTGTTCCAACTTTTCATAATTAGGGATACCACGTTTTTTAGGCACGCACGGCTAATTGGTTGATCATCACAACCTGATAGTAATATGTGCTAGATGTAACACGTTCAACAGTGTCACAATTGGCTGCGACTCAAAGACATTAGAAAGAGATCTACAGCCCTGCTATTGAAAAGTTCTTGCAAAATAAAAACTGATAGATCTCAGACATATTAGATTTTTATCACACTTTACAACTTCCATTGTGATTTCAAAAATGAAATTCGTCATGGAAGTCATCAAAATTTTGCGAAAGCTCACGAATGTAGTCTTTGACCGCATGTAATCATTGAGGCATTTAAGCTATTTTATAATACGAATCTTGTGCGAAGACAAAAGGAACTAACCTTTCGTCCTAGTGTAGTTAATTGTAGTGTTAAGTCAACAACACACGAACAAAGTGGTTTATGTTATCATGCTCTAAGAAAGAGCCTAGAATATCGTTTTTACTCGTAGTAAATTTATTACATAGAAAATAAAATTACAATTGTATTGCTTATTAGTCTTATAGACGAGACTGTAATTTATTGCTATGAACCTAGTTCTAACAATAAAGAAAAATAAAACTGTACACCTACTGCTAGTTATCCATACAAGGCTTGGTGGTATATGATTTAATGTCCAATCCAAAATGTCAGTTGCCAACCATAAATTATAATACCAACTGCCACAATTCTGGATAGTTCGTTATTTCGTAGTAAGTAACCCCCAAAACAAACTGAGAAGATTTAAATAAGTACAATTACTTTTTACTTAAGATCTCCAGTCAACCATAACTAAATATGATATTAGGCTACATAATACAATTTATCATACAACAGAACGCTCGGAACGGATTAGACCACCCAAATGTCCCATGGATCTCATTATATCAACAGATTTCGGCTACGTAAAAAGTAAATTTCAAATGCATGCCAATATTATTCTGTAGACTGCTTTAGTCAGCGAAGTCGCACAACAAGCGATACGCTTTGCTATGCGATATTTATCCCTTTTTTCAAGTGTGTAGCGACCACAATTTCACTGAAACTATAAAATCAGTATCTGTAAGAAAGTAGGTATATATCTTTAGTTAAAGATATCTTTAGTTTGACTTGGCCTGTTAAAATAGCAAACTCAGCAACTATGATTTATTATTTCTCAGTATCAATAACTGATGATGGCACCAGTTGCGCACTTTTTTTGCAGACGTAGTAACTTTGAGATATCAGAAGAACTTTGTGCTCATTTACATAACCCCTAATAAACCAATAACCACAAATACCAAAGCTCATCGCATATTGGTTCTCGAAGCCAAAGGTCAAGGTTTAGCCAGCTAATTTATCAACCTGTTTGCTAGTAGTGCGACGACTCCTTTTCATGACAATTACTCGTCGTCACGGATGCCGCTGGCCGCTGGCAACGGGTCGGCTCGTCTTGCGACAAGGTTCAAGGTCAAGTGTGAAAGATCATGCACAACTTTACCGCGTACGTTGTCTTAGACTCGTGTATTCGGAAATGATAATTTGGGCGTGAATTCAAAAGTCAGACATGGTGTAAGATTTGCGATAGTTAATAATATGTTTGATTTTGGTGTCGTATATTACATACATACATAACATCACGCATTTATCCCCGAAGGGGTATGCAGAGGCGCAACTAGGGCACCCACTTTTCGCCAAGTATGTTCCGTCCCATGATGTGATAGGGGGCGAGCCTATCGCCATATCGGGCACAAATTCCAGACTCCGGGCTGATACTGAGCAAAAAAACCCAAATATCACTTTGCCCGACCCGGGATTCGAACCCAGGACCTCAGAGCGCTATTGTACCGGACATGCAGTACAACTACGCCACCGAGGCAGTCGGTGGCGTAGTTGTGTTGTAGTGGTGTCGTATATTGGAAGATAAATAGTGTAAAATATTTCATGGTAACTATATTTTCCGAATTTGTTTATTTCACCAATTAAATTTACCAATTTATTTTAGAATATGGTTTTATTCATACTCTAGACTCAATATAGTATGGTAGTACGCTATTCTACCCTATAAGTGGTTGGTGTTTGGTGGTACTGCTGGTTGAAAGATAGGTCTTAGACTAACTAGCAACCCGTAAGGTAACAATATTAAAAATTATTTTCCATCTCCTAAATTATTAAAAAAAAATGGGAGATCTCTTGTTCCGAAAATGAGACTTATAGATTAAAAAAGCCTCCTAGGACAGGCAAGAGAAGTCGTGGCAGGACTCTCTTGATGTTTCTGGCCTACAGGGCAAATTGTTGTTTCAACTAAAAGACAATGGTCTTAACTTTACCGTTTGACATGGGGATAGTAATGACCGCAAATAATACGTTTGTAGTAAGTAAATGCGCTTTTTTATTATAAAAGTACTTATATATTTATGGTTTGCAAATTTTTGGTTTACATGTGCTGTAAGACATTGCTTTTTGCCATATTTTATGTTTTTAGGTCAACGGGAACTACCCTACATATCGTATAGGTTTTGACACCCCTATGAAATCACAAAATATGCGAAAAAAATTCGAGATACCTCGACGCGGTCCTGAGAAAGGAGTCAGTCAGACGGACAACAAAGTTATCCTATAAGAATTCGTTTTGGTATACAGAAGCCTCAAAATACATTACAACAAACATACTCTTGCTGCTCCACTCAAAAATGAATCCCGAATACCAAGGCTACTTCGAATTCCATTCTAGACTATAGCCAAACAAATTACTTCTATTTTATGAATGAGTCAGTGTTGTACTATATTTGACAATTGTGTAATCTATACAAATAGGTATTATTATTATATTATTAGCTATTGAGGTCAGAGTTTCTTAGAAATGTATAGTAATGTATAACCTTTGCGGCATTTATCACCCACTCTGGCTAGGATGGAATATTAATTGACTGGCAAATTTCACAGAATTGCAATAAAATGACCACTCTTGCTCATTAATTTTATTTTTTGCTCAAATAACCTGTTTACAGAAAAATCGTATATCATTCATTATTATAACAAGCTTATCTAGTTGTAAACGTCCCTATCCTTGAAGTTAAAACGCCTTCTTAGATCATGATTTTGTCACCCGCATTGCTCTGGGGGGAAGTGGTCAATTAATATTTCCAACTCCTTAATTAATCTTTCTATTTGATTAATTTCGTTGCGGGATAATGACATATTAGTTTTCCCTGAGACTCACCGAGCTTCACTGCTCGGTGTCATAAAATGCGTGCCACTGCTGACCCTGGCTACAGAATTTGTAGTGATGGGCGCGAGGGCAGGAAAGTCTCGTATGTAACATTATTAAACAAGAATATTTTCCCATGGATAGGGTATTACAGATTTTGGTAATATTTAACGATAATGACTAGGTAGGTAATGTTCTCTGAGGCACAAACATATTGAGATTTGTTATTCTTATGTGTTAATTTCTTCTGAGAAGGCATCTACATAATATGTTACTCCAGACATTACATTGTTTGTGCCTAACTAAACTATAATGCCCTTTAAAGTAATCTAAATAATTCTGAAACTGCATGTTTGTTTTTCTCCCTAAAACGGATTCTTGCTCTGCGAATTGTTTGCATATTTTTCAATGCAAACCAGACTGCGTTAAATGCAATTAAAATTCAAATGATCAATACCTTGTTTGTAAACAAAACCAGCATGATTGTCATATATACAGCATTGATAAATGTCACATTTTAAAATGCTTAGGGCCTCTTCACCAGTATATAGTAAATTCTATTTCACAGTTATCGTATTAAACAGCTAATGTAGATAGTACTCATTTTATTCCCATTTATTTGGCAGCATAGATTACAATGACTATTGTATTTGGTCCGCTTATACATTTATGTGACGAGAGGCATTCATTTGAAAATTGTTAAACAGGCCCTTATAATTTGAATTCCCAACGAAACCATTATGTAAGTTAAATTTTAAGATCAAAGGAAAAACGTTTAAAACTTTCTTTATTCTTTGAAGTTCTCTATTCTTGTCTTCCTATGCTGGATATATAATTTATCTTGGATAAGACCATGAGCGTAGCTTCTCTAAATAATCTGTGAAAAAGACTGAGTTACACAGTAATTCCGCTCATGAAAGCAGTAATAATTTTATCAGCTAGAAGTTCTAATTACTATATAACGTTTTCCTGGTATGAATACTGGACTAATTTTGTTCCAAAATGTTTAAAGAGTTTTGTACTCTTTGTAAGTATTTAAAAATGTCTGGGTCATTATGGCGAGCTGTGACATGAATATAAATCAAAATACGTTTTGGTCGGAATTACACATTCCAAGAATATTATTAAAATCATATAATTTCCGCGATAGTGGAGTAGCAACCTATATTACGGATATTGGGAGGTTATAGGTTAATTTTCACGTCGGGCAAAGTTTAATCAATTGGGGCTAGATTATCTTACAATTCCATGATATGCCAGCGATGGAATTTATTCCTGACATTGTTGTAATTTCACTTTCTATTCTACTCTGTTGACTTCTCGCCTTTGACATCAAGAAACAAAGATAAGTAGCGAACTACATAATAATATGCAGGTACTTGTTGCTCCTTCCCATAATATTATGTTGGGGCTACAGAGAGGACGTTACATAACTAAAAGATGTTCCAATTACGTTTGACCTCGCATAGTGTTATAAATGTCACTTAGTCATCTAAAATCAATATTTTAACAAACATTTAAAATGATCTACGTACGTAAATGCACGAAAATGTTAGTCATTTTTCGTGAATCTATAATATTAACAAATGCGGAAACTGCGAAATATTCTAAGTAAATATTCAAACCGTGGTTAGCGTCAACACATAAAAAAATTTGCAAAATATACCCATTATTTGGGAATTGTAAAATTTATTACTGTGTCGCGTGGCATTTACAAAATTTTAAGGATAACGATGCTTTTATTGTTCCTAAAACAAACAGAATGTCAATAAAAAAAACTTAGTTTTTCTTTATAAATTGATTGTAGTATGATTACGTGAGTTATAGCAAACTTGCTACTTTAGCTTATGATGGTATTCCTGACGTTACTTTTGAATATAAAGTAACGAGACCCTCGAAGGCCCACCTAAAGTAAAAAAAATCATAAAACTCCTTTCATATAAGAATATAAAGAATACCTTTAATTAAATTGCAACATACAACTACATATTATAAAGTAAATAAAAACTAACAAAATCGTAATATGTTGTAACACGAAAAATACCAAAAATACGGAGGAACCGGACTTTCTTCAATCACACTACTTGATAGCTAAACTACATAGAAAAAATGTACAGCGTTTTTTATATTACTATTATTATTTTATTACCTACCTGGGCACATTATACATACCTACTTACTTACTTTTTAAAAATACTCCAAATATTGGCGAGTTTAATGGACCTGTTAATGCAAATCCCTAAACCCAATATATCTGGCTCAAGAGTGAGTCTATAAAAATGTTTGATTCGCATTTTTATTTCAAACTAAAACCAAATTTAAATCTTGCTTTAATCTATGCTCGTAAAGTTGAAACCCTTGATACTTTTGCTTCAATGCGGAGTTAATTTGTAGATTTTGGTATCAAACCTCCATTTTAAGCTGAATGCTTTCAGTGCCTCTACTCGTAAGTTATGTGCCTAACCGCCATTTTCAATAAATGATTCCAAACGCTTTTTTCGATCTATCTCAAAAATTGACCAAACAGAACAAATTGTTTTTGAAGTGCTTACGAATGAGTTATTTTAATTGGTTCATTTTCTAAATCAGATTAAAGATTGAGATTGGGATTGTTTGCAGCTGTAAAACTATATTGCAACTTATAACTTATCATAGATATTTGGGATAAAAAATATTGTTACGTTACTATAATTTAATAAGAAAAGCATTTAAATTAAATACTTATTTAAGTATTTTAAAATTCAATTACGTTATCTTAAATATCACTTGATTACTAAATTATATATAAAAATCACCACTTAAACACATCCGTTCAACAAATGATTTCTACCTGGTCCGCATAAATTGTTTTGAGGGTGGCCTTAAGGCATTAATTCAAGGTTGATTAAGGGATCTCCTGTAATCTCGATTGCGTCATTCATTGGAACGATAATAATTCTGTGTCCGGGAGATTTCTGTTAGGGAATGTTTGATTTATTTATTTTTATTTTATTTGATTTTTTTATTTTATTTTATTTGGAACAAAAAACAACTGTACAAGTGACTTATAAATCTAATAATCTTATTAAATAAGTACAAATTATTATACAAATCACACCTTTGTCCCCATGTTAACAATAAAATAAATAATAATCCCCAGACCCACTTTTAAATTCAAATTGAATTTAAATTATTTGATGTTTTTATATGTAATGTCAGGGAGCCATTGGCCATATTAATCATTTAAAATATACGCAACCAAAACTGCCTTTCGATTAGAACTCCCGTAATTGCAAAAGGCCCCCTGATCTTATCTAACTTCGTATTTTAACGGTAATTCAACGTCCTCTATATGTTAGATCTACATAATATTGCATACCCCTTCCGCAGTTCTCCGTAATATTGAACACTCGAGACGCTTGTGACCCGTCTCCCCCGTGAGATCATCTGTCCCCGACTTATCCTATATGTTACATAGAACAAAATTTAATATTTTTCAGTAATTGGATTATGAATCTAGTGAGTGGGAACAGAGATATTTCAAAAAATCTTTTGTTTATGATCATGATGACTGATTGACTCACGTCTCCCTGTTATTTTTTACAAAAAAATAATATGCAATCACGGAAATCTAAGATTTCATTGCATGTTTTATAAAAAAAATAACTGTTAGTGTTCATCGGCAACATGACATTTGTCAGCATTCGCGACAAGTTTCGTTTCATCATTTTGGTGTAATAAAAATCCTCCCCAAAATGCTACACTAGATATCAATCCATGATTTAATTCGACTCCAAATCTATTTGAGCATTTAATTGTCTCAAATGTTAAATAAAATTAATTTATAATTTGATTTACAGATAAAGAATCACAAAATGGGTGGCGGACAATCAGTCCGCGCAACACAATTCAACCGTCCTGACAAAACAGAAGCCGATCCAACCATAAACGAAGAATCAACAGAACACCACATCAGCATCTCCAATAAAATGGTAATATTTTTTTTTATAATCACTTGTAAGGTATATACGCAAGTACGTGCGACTATTTTCCGCAGTGTTACGCTTTTTTTAAGACAATTGGATAATTCACCTCCTAAAACATTACAAAAAATTAAGAAGTATAAAAGACTGCTTTCATCCGGGATTAAAAGCCACGGGACTTTATTTTGTCGACTACAATACTTGTTTAGAATAAATATAACGTATAAATACATAATACTATGTCATTATATTTTGGCAGAGTCTGACTCAATTTAAATTCCACTAAAATGATTGCATCTACAAACATTACCTACGACCGGAACCCAGTAGGTAAATGCAACTTCCAAGAATTTCGTGTTATCGCTTATACACAACCCCTTCGTTAGAAATATTAATGCACACGACACAAACCACTATTTCACCTTTGATCTAACTTCAATATGTAAGTATTTAAATAAAAATGATGGGAAAATCCTCGCCTTTAAACACGGATGAGCCAAGCTTTTTGCGTTGAAGCAATAAGTAGATATTGATCTTGACGCTAAGATATGTCGAGATAACCATAATGAAGTTAAAAGCAATGACTAACCTTTAGGTGCCATTTTAATTTCAAACAATTAATTTATATTAGGTATAGTGAATTATTTTGTACCTAACTGTTAAACGAAGAGCTATACCATGAGTAGATAGATAGTTAATATAATAGAAAATATACTTACTTACGTTGTAAGTAACAAAATCTAGTTAGTCAGTTTTATTATTGATGGTTATTATTTCGTTTGCACAATAAATATTGGGTATTGATAAGGTGGAAAGACTGGTGGAAGATGCGACGTTGGCGGGCGGCGTAGCAGCGGCTGCCGCGGGCACACCACGTGGAGACTATAAGGACAAAATGTTCATGGAAAAACTCAAGTACATGGACGAGCATCACTCCGAGAGATGTGGGTGAGGTCATATAACACGGGACATTGAGCTAAGAAAAACAAACTTCCGTAGTATGTATGTAGTTATTCCGAGGTCTTAGGTTTTCCGAATATCTACCGAGCTTGAAGGTTACCTAACGTCTCAATACCACAATTTACATGATAAAAAGCTGTTTCCCAATAGTTATGTTTCGCTACTCTATAATATTATAATGTAATATATAAGTAGGTATATCAGGTATCTATTTGAATAACGGGAGCGGCTCTACATATTTTTATTGGTCTCAGCAAACAGTTATTTCCCTCTCTGAAACAAATTCCAATATCGAACTCTTCTTTTAGATTAACCGTAGAAGATTTAAACGCAATAGCAAAACGCATCGAGCTCCGCACCAGTAACATGGTGAGCATAGAGCCTGTGTGTGCCGAATGCAAGCAGCGGGTCATCGACTGCTACAACCGGGAACGAATCGACAACGCCGTCAGATGTTCAGATTCTGTTGGTAAGTGATGTTAGATAATACAATTGTCATCCCACGACAGTTCCAGTTGATTCCGAGATGAAACAATACTAAACCATAACCCCTATAGGGCAGTCGCTGTAGGGAACTTGAATGGTCTTAATGATAGTATGATAGTAAAGTTTAGCAAATAAGTTGCACAATGTCCATACAAGCCACAAAATCTCAATAGATTCATATTTTATCTATAAACGTTAACTACTTATATCACACATCCAGGTGCGTTCACAAAATGCGTGAGGGAGACAGCAACGACTCGTCTGCGTGCGCGTACGCAGAAGGAAGCTCGGGAAACCGCTCGCCGTTCCAGACACGTGGCACATGCACGC
This sequence comes from Manduca sexta, assembly GCF_014839805.1. Classification (NCBI taxonomy): domain Eukaryota; kingdom Metazoa; phylum Arthropoda; class Insecta; order Lepidoptera; family Sphingidae; genus Manduca; species Manduca sexta. The sequence goes on from NC_051140.1 coordinate 8,355,664, forward strand.
CACCATGCTTTGCGAGACCTAGTACCACCTCCTGAAGAAGAAGCTACTGCTATTTAGAACATATCAATGTATTAATACCATCCCAAAATATTGTATTTTTTAAATTTTTTATTGCGATATTCCGCTCGTAGCCATACAAATGCATACCAGAACGTCCGGAGAAAACAATGATGGTCGTTACTTCTATCATGCACACATCTACTGAGTACGTAAATACTAACATCATTATTTATTTTCGCTTTCGCTTTGTATTGGCCAGATATCTAGCATACGTCGTATTGTGATTCTTACTTTATAAAAGCCACAACAGTGATGATCTATTTAGGAACTTTTAGAACAACTATTAGATAATAGATATTTTTTGCCCGACATTATAAATTTATAAAGATCATTCATTAAATTATTATATTCAAAAGTTTAAGATTAGGTATTCATAAAGTAGTCAGTTTGACATAAATCTCGATATCTTTCAACCTGAGACTATAATTTAGCACGACATTAAGTTTTGTGCTCCAAAATACCACAATAAATATATTATTTACTAACATTGTTGTTTTCGTACAGTTATAGGTATTGATATTTAATTTATCTGCGGTCTTTGATAATAATCAGCCATGTCCGATCTTATAGTAATCATGTGTGTACGTATTTTTAACGAAAAAAACTCGTCATTTTAGTGGACTTTAATATAAAATGCGATGGGTCGTGACAGAGTTATTAAATAAAATTAAACCGCACTAAACCAGTTAGACTCTACATTTTTTGTCATGTATTGTAATATATCTCAAATAAAGAGTCAATAATAACAGCACGTTTTTCATTCATTCCTGTATTTGGCATCGGGAATCCCACTGCATAAAGCTTGTAATTTAAAGTCGCAACTTAAATAATAGAATTTAAGATTGTTGCGTTTAGTAAATATACTATCCAAAGGCCCAAATCATTTCTGGTTAGGGCAAGAAGGAGAGGGATTAGGAAGAGTCCCAATCCCTCTCTTTCTTGTATTCTTCTTTCTTGTGTCTAATCCTTGGCAGTACATCATCATCATACATACTTCGTCACGTATTGTGGATGTGTCGATGTGCATACGTACGTCTTATGGTAGCACCATACTTCACGCGTTTGATCGAATATTTGCATTGTTTGGCCAAACAAGTATCTACTTTTTACTAAAAGAGCACTAAATTTATATTATTTTGCTCAAAAGGTCCAAATATTTTGACAAATACCATTTTCTAGAAAACTAGAATAAAAACGCTAAAACTTCAATATTTATGCTATAATTATAATATTTACATTATCAATATTTCTTTAAATTATATTAGTTAAAAGACACTTTCTTCTTCACATCATCGGGACCGAGTTTCTGCGGTCTAACTGTAGGCATAACCTTTTGCATTCCAATATCATTCTTAATGTCGATTTCTTTGGGCTTAATATCCAATGTGGGTGAAGTGATTTTAGCTGAGTTCGCTGTTAGAATAGCAATTTTCCTGCGTAACTCTCGGACTTGGGCCGCGCTGGCCAACTGTGCCGCGCCTTGGGAGAGTACTTCGGTACGTAACTGCTCGCATTCAGTTCTATAAAAAAATATGAATACCTTTTAAATGCTTCTTTTTAATTCAGTTATCATTAATGAAGCTTGTTCTACTTTATTTTTGATAGGAGAGACTTCGCTACCAATAAGAGTGGTAATGTCCTTTATCCACCATACTAAATGTGTATACATAAATCTTAAAATAATATTATATCTTGAAAACATTTATTTGACAAATTGATTGTGTTCTCTGTTAAAGCAAGCAATCATTAACAATTTTTATTAACATGTAACTTTGAGTAATAAGAGATTAATGCAAATTGAATCTAATTTATGACTCCTTCACAGCAGTCAGTTCCGTAGTCAATAGATCATTCTAGAATTATTATTCTCTACATTTCAAAATTATCTATACTTTATACTAACTTCAAGTGTTCCAGCACCCCAGGTAGCCAGCCGTTTGCAGTCGGTTCACACAGTTTCCCAAACCAGCGCGCCAGTTCACGCCTCTGTTTCTCACATAGACCTTCCAACTGTGAGATGCGTTCCTCATAACTTTCTGAAGAAAAAAAAAATTATAGAATATATTCCTATAGGTTTTAGTATTATAATCCTGAATAGCCAAAATTTTAATTTAGTGATGTAGTCAAATGAAGATTTTTTTACTGACATGGCATAGGTATATTGGGAAATTAAACAATAGGATCAAATAAATGTTTCCGATTCAAACAATAGTTGAAACATCATAATAAAAATAAGCCTTTAGTAACAGTTACTACTACTATGTGTACTAGGTGTTTATTGCGTCTACCCATGTGAAGAACATTTTCTGGGATAAAAGTCCCACTGTGTATTTTTCCATAATAAAAAGGAGTTTCATACTAATTCAGGATAATTTGACTTATATATGTGCTGTACATCTTAACATATTCATGAACTGTCACATTTATCATATTAGTAAGAATAGACACATCACACCTTTATCCCCGAAAGGGAAGGTGCAGGTTAATCAGCCCCCACTTTTCGCCAAGTTATTGTACTATAGTTCGCAAACTATCCTGCGAGCTGTTACCCAGCAGAAAACTCAAATATCACTTTGCCCAACATAATATTTGAACCCAAGACCTTAGAGCGACATACCACTAACAAAATACAACTATGACACCGAGTAAGATAAGGTAAATTTATTACCAATAAGCTCCCTGTCGTAATGTGCGGCCGCTCCAACTTGTTGTTCCCAGATTGTCTGTTTCTCATGTAGCAAGGCTTCCACTTCCACCTGCTTGTTAGCCAGCTCTCTCCTTAACTGCAATATTTAATAATTTATAAACTAGTGGTTTTAGTAATTGAATAATTGTTGAATATAGATATCAGAATACTATGTAATTTCTATATAGGCATAACTAAAACTTTACTAAGAAATGACACAATATTCTGATATCTATATTCAACAAAGAGACAAGGTTATTATATATTTTTTTTCATTGTGCATGGCAAAATGACCGCACAGCAACTGATGGTAATTAGAATGTTGAATGATGAGAAATGATTACCCCTCAGAAGTCAACAAAATTATACTAACTTGTTAGAACCTGATATTTATAGGCTGATCCTGGAATATGGCACTCTTATGCAGGCCATTATAGTGGCAAAAACAAACTATTTTTTAACACCTTTTGTATGGTTGTTGCTATCAGAATGGCAATTGAATATATCCTACCATGAGCAAATTGAACACATCATATTATTAATCCATGTTTTTATATTAATACAAATAGAATACTTTTAGAGACTTTAACACATCATACATTCTCTATTTATTCCAATATTAAGTCCATAATATAAATGCAAAATCTCTGATAAATGTACCAAAGTATGTTTTGACATACATATTTATAGCATCAATATATAATTAAAAACACAAACAAACAATGTTTTGCATGCAGGTAAGAACATAAATAATGTATTAACATCATCTTAATATTGCAGTGATATGGATATTAATGGTATTATATATTTTACCTTGTGTCATATTTTGTTAGTTTTATTGTCTTATACTTAAGTTTTAATGTCAAATGCATACCCTAGAATTTGTTTGTTTCATATGTATAAGATTTTTGGCCATTTCTTGTCTTTTGTCTTCAACTTCAGCGAAGATGGAGTTTCCTTTGGCAGCTGTAAACATTGTAAGGAACATTGTTTATGTGGACATTAAAAAAATGGTTTTATAATATTAAAATGCCTTGACTATCCACGGATAAGTCACTGCTCAAATGAAATAAACATAGTAGATTTACAAATTACACTATAAACCTCAACAAACACATACAATAATCAATATGAATATTAGACATACCATGAGGTTGTGCATCCTGGGCCTCTGCTGTGTACTGATGCAACATAGCCTTCGCTTCAGCTAGTTCCACGATGGTAGCCGCCTCACGCTCATTGGCTGCCCGCAGTTCTTCTCTACGCAATTCAGCAGATGCACGCATTTCACCCATCTCAGATGCCAACTCCTCCACTTTCATACGCCAAGATATGATCTCGTTTCTTGCTTCCTCAAGCGCTACTTTCGCTGCAGCTGCATCGGACAATGCGATATTCACAGCAGCGCGCGCTTCATCTAATTCTGTGTTATCACGTTCCGGGCTCTCTCGTACTTTTAAAACTTGCTCCTCTTTTAAATTGCAAATTTGATTTTCGAATTTTTTTACCTCTACTGCGTGACGTTCAAGAATTTCTGATCGTTCACTTCTGAGGGCTGAAATTTCTTCTTGTAAAGATGTTATACGTGTATTCAACTCACTCTTCCTTTTCTGTTCATCTGCTTGATATCCTTCTAATTCCGCCGTCAAATGTCCTTGTACGTCAAGAGCGGTTTGATAACTTCTTTTTGTCTCATATAGCTCTTGTTTAGTTATTTCATAGCTGCTAGATAAATTTTCAAATTGCTTCCTGAGTAAATAATATCGTTCGCTAAGTTCTCCATTAGTTATATCCTCAGCTTCTGTGCAATTTGTTTTATTGCTTATCGTCGAATAATCCATAGTAGTATTATTTACTTATTGATGCAGTAATTATAATATAAATTTGTAATTATAACAAAATAAACCGAAATTCATTCTAAAATCAAATCAAACGAACTTTCTGAATTCAAACTTAAAAAAAAATTGACATAGACGTCAAAATTGAACTGGTGTTGTTCTGGAACAACATGAAATCAAATGTATCGATTATAACTCTGAAGGCAATTTTGTCAATCCCCTTAATCATGTGTTTTGGCTATGAATCAATAGGTTTTGGCTTTGAATTCCTAGTTGGAATAATATACTTTGTTTGTGATGTTAAAGACAAAATTTTCCAAAATCTAAGCCAAGCCTTTCCAGCAACTTCCTTATAAAATCAAATAACACTGTCTACACTGAAGTGTGATAGAGTGAAAAAATTATAATATTTATCAAATTAGATACCATACCACAACTTACGATAAGAGAAAACCCACATTGTTAAACAAATTAAGCGCACTTTGCCAACTTTGATTACGTAAAAAGAAAGGAATCTTGTAATAATTATTATGTATTGTAAGCAATTTCATCCTCCAAACTAAGTGTAACGGCAGAACTTGTTAAAGATTTTTATAAGATAATGGTAATACCTTAGCCATAATCAGTCCCGGATCTAAAGGGGGGCTAGCCGGGGCCCAAGCCCCGGGCGGTGAATTCAGAGGGCAGGCAAATGCAAACTTGGCAGACGAATACATAACTCATGATTAATGCAACTTTGAATATTGAGACATACACTACATTCAATACTAAAATTATATCCTGCGGGACGCAAAATGATGATAATGGTAAATATATAGGTGGGTGCGCGGCATTTTCCAGATTTTGCCCCGCCTCAAAAAAATTCAAGATCCGGGATTGGTCATAATGGATCATTTTTACTATTAAATTAAACAATTGCATTGAAATATTACTTATATATTTAAAAGTAGAGTTAAATAGTTAAAGCTAAAGTGACTGTAAATTGACAAAAAGTTCTTGAGTGAAGATCACATTCAGGAAACACAACACATTGGACGTCCACTTGTAAGCTGGACAGACGACTTGATAAAGATTGCAGGAACACGCTAGATGCAGGCCGCTTTTGAAAGATCCGTCTGGAAATCTTTAGAAGAAGTTTTTAAGCAGTCGATTACACATGGCATTCATTGATTCGTGGATTCAGTATTTACTCGATATTTATTAACTCTCCAAACTATTCGAATCTCTCGATCTCCTAACGTTGACACTACCTGATAGTGTACGAAGATTGTTGTAATGTTATTGCTCCGTTAAATAAAATTATTTTACTATTAACAATTTAAATAACACATGAAATTAATACAAGTATCTCTAACTTTTATTTTCACTTTAATAAGAGACCAATACTCCAATTTCATTTTGATATAGGAAAACTTGAAAGTTACGGTAGTCCATGTCATAAGTTGGTTACGCATATATTGCATACGCTTATATTTATCTTTTTTTAACGTCGTGTAAGTGTATAAATTTATCCTTGTCTAATAAAAGCAACTTGTGTAATATCTGGAAAGTGGAACAAAATTTTGACATAAAATTTGTCTGCTCTCTGCTCACTGCTGTCAGCTGTGCAATCAAAAATCAGGGGGCGGAATAATACTTTTTTGTTATTATATATCTAAGACCAGGAAAATATTGCAACAATAACACCAGGATGTCCTCTCCCCCGCCCACTAAGCCCCCTCGGGGGGTTAAACAAGGAAAAGAAACAGTAAGTGCAGTGTTTTGTTGCGAACCCATCATGGAATCTATTATCAAAGTAAAATATATTTATTTTTATGCCACCTATACCCAAATATCATAGCTTCCTTGTACAATAAGTTGTATTTTTGTATTTAGCTTTGCCATATTCGTAACGTTAAATATACTAGACCATAATAATATTGGATATTGAGCTTTATGATCTAAATGCCCGCGGCTCCGCTCGCGTTATAAAGTTTTTCAGGCTAAAGTTTACCGTTATAAAAGTAGTAGTTTCCCGGGAGCCTATGTTCTTCCCAGGGTCCCAAACTGTCTCCATGCCAAATTTCCTCTTAATACGTTGGGTAGTTTTTGAGTTTAACACGTTCAGGCAGACAGATGCAGCCGGGAACTTTGTTTTATAATATATTTTTTAGAACTTTTTAAGAGGAACAATCCCGTCATACATCATTGTTGCATAACTTTAACCGTTTACGCAGCGCACGCAACAGAAGCTCTCATAACTAATAAATTGTCCCCGTTTTTGCAACATGTTTCATTACTGCTCCGCTCCTATTGGTCATAGCGTGACGATATATAACCTATAGCACTCCAGGAACAAAGGGCTATCCAACACAAAAATATTTTTTCAGTTCGAACCGGTAGTTCCTGAGATTAGCGATTACTGCTCCGCTCCTATTGGGCATAGCGTGATGATATATATAGCCTATAGCATTCCAGGAACAAAGGGCTACTCAACACAAAAAGAATTATTCAGGACCCTTATTCTGTATGATAGTGTAAACGCGTAACGCGGCCGTGTCATGTTATCTTTGAGAAATGTGCGTGAAATGGTATTCTGTAAGCCAAATTTCTATAGTCCTAAACATGATGTGTTGTGTTACGTGCTTGTTACGCACTGTTAAAATAACGTGCGGGATAGAGAATAAGGGCCCAGTTCAAACTCCTAGTTTCTGAGATTAGCCATTACTGCTCTGCTCCTATTGGTCATAGCGTGATGATATATAGTCTATAGCACTTCACGAACAAAGGGCTATCCAACGCAAAAAGAATTTTTCAGTTCGGACCAGTAGTTCCTGAGATTAGGCATTACTGCTCCGCTCCTATTGGGTATAGCGTGATGATATATAGCCTATAGCACTCCACGAACAAAGGGTTATCCAACGCAAAAAGAATTTTTCAATTTGGACCGGTAGTTCCTGAGATTAGCCATTACTGCTCCGCTCCTATTGGGTATAGCGTGATGATATATAGCCTATAGCACTCCACGAACATAGGGCTATCCAACGCAAAAAGAATTTTTCAGTTTGGACCGGTAGTTTCTGAGATTAGCGCGTTCAAACAAACAAACAAACAAACAAACTCTTCAGCTTTATATAATAGTATAGATGCAGTCACTAAAAAAATTAAAAACGGTAAAGTTATGGCTATTAGTTTGGCTATTAATTATTATGATAAATATGTGGCATGGATCCAAATTCGTGTTGTCCTTTGACTTATACTTGGGCCAGCCTATAACTGGCTGGATTGTTGTTATGTGGCTCGCTGTTGTGATATTTCACATGGAATGGTGCAGCAGTGCACTGATTATTAATTTATATTTATCATTCAATTTTTATTTTAATTACTAACATAGTCTTAAGAAAAATTTTATCCTTTGCTAACAATATGAGTCCTATGTTATTTGAATAAATAAATAATAATAAGAATAATAAAAGTCCAGACAGAGAGAGTACTTGCAAGGTGTATAAGCCCCAACTAGAGTAATGTATCTTAAAGGGGCCTGTGCATTTTGGATCCATGTCCCCATGCAAGCCTTCCAAAAGGACCAGCCTTTATGCTATGATTTTCCACAGGAAAGACTCATAATAATAATTGATTTTTACCCTTTAACTAAATTATGTCAATCCATATCATGGCCCAACTGTATGCCAAATTTTATCCATATCCATTTAGTGCTTCACTAATTATTACATTTACTAGTGAAATAAATTTATTTTTTGCCCTAAATTTGAATGTTCTGTATCCATTATTTTCCAGAGTGGTCTTCTAATGTCAGTGATACGAACACTGTCTGCAAGTGAGACAAATGAACAGCGAGAGAAGGAGAGAGCCAAGCTAGAGAAGGAGTACAAGAAGAGTGATGCAAGACTTGATGAGCTTGTCGCTGCACATGCTCAGGAGATCATGGAAGTTATGCAGGTGGAATATTTTATATTACCATTAGAATTATAGAGATTTATTTTGAAATATTCAGATTTAACATTTAAAAGATAAACTGGGTTAGGCAATTTGTATTATTTTTTATATAAAAACATAGTTATACAGATACATATTGGTATTTATTATTACTTTGAAAATGTTAGCAAAAATGAACATTAAAAACATAATATTTTATTTTTAAGAAATTAATATTTTTTCCAAAATAATATTATGATTGTGCCATAATAATTTATTTATAAAAGTATTTCAAAGATACCACTCTTTTTATTTTTTACTAGTTTAACTTTACAGATAGCAACCTTGTTTGTATCTATAGAAATTCAGCGCGGTTGGCGAATCGCTAGGTGCGTGGGGTCAACACTGCGAGGCAGCATCAGCGCGGCTGGCGGCGTGCCGCGGCCTCCTGCGCTTGCGCCGCGACGACTTGCGTCGACTGTGGGCCGATGCACGCACACACCACTATGCCTTAAATATGCTCACTGACATGTGAGTGACTATATTTTAAAGTGTGCTGTAGTGAGAACATGGCCTTTCCAAAACATTTCAAATCTCAAAGTGATCATAAATTTAGTTATTTTTTAGACATATTGGCATTGAGTCTAAAGACTAAAGAATTAAAATTCTATAGGTCAAAATTAAAAAAGGCCAATTAACACAGAATGGTTATAATCATAACAAATATTTTTTTATATATAACAATTTGTTAAATCCTCTTCCATGTTTCTCACAGAGAACGCGTGGTGGTGTCAGAGCGAGAAACTCGCGAAGCGCTGTCGAGCGGCCGCGTGCTCGCTGCTGCGCATACACTTAAGGCGGCGCTCGACACCGCTGACACCACGCTCTCTCACGTCGATGCACTCAACGCGACGAGGCAGCACTTGCAGGTGATGCTGAATTTGTTACATTAACATGCCACTCAAGTTGAATAGGCAGTGATGTTATTGTAAACCATTATTAATTGTATTCCACTTATTTTTGTAGAACTTTGTGAAATTCCCAAGTGCTAAAATTTTTATAGTTTCTTACTATGGATAACTTTTTCGATCAGGCAAAAAAACGTGAGCTAGTGGAGATGGTAGTTCGGCGCGTGAGTGACGCCGTGTACCGCGGTGAGCGCGCGCCTCTCTCGCGCCGCCTCTCCGCGAGACGCCGCACCGCGCTGCTGCTAGCCGGTAAGCTTTCTGATGTGAAATACCTAACGTCTAAGATAGAATGGAAGATAGGCTTATTACAATGTTGTTTCTTACAGCTATCCTAGTGGTTTAGGACTAGACACCTACTGTGAAAAAAAAAAGGAAGCTAGTATAAAATTATTTTATAATCATGCATAAATCCACTGCTGGATGATATTTCTGTTCTAGACTAATCCCTGACCTATGTTATATCTTTATGTACGAATTAGTAATCTTTTACAGAGCTAACCAAGAGTGAAGAACTAACAGATGCATACTTACAAGACATAACTCCAGAGTATGAGGCTTCATTGTCGGAAGAAGATAAAACTTTTGAAACAACAGTGATGATATCTCTTGAAGCACTTGGTGTGCTAGAACAGCTGAAAGAGGCTACTGAGGTATCTATAATACTTTGCCATTGTTAAAATTAACAAAATATAAGCTAATATTAAACAAAAAAATAATATTGTAATTAAATATATAATGCATGCATTACTAATCCCTAAAGTGGAAATCTAATTAACTGTACAACTAATAATGTTTTGCTATTTATATTGAGACTGTGGTTCCACCCGTCACATTCATTTGTTATTTTTTATTGTAACCAAAACAGAGCCTGAGCCAGAGAGAGCATGCCAGAGCATGACTACCACTTTAAAACAAAATAATTCTCTTACAGAAATTCAAAGTTAACATACAACATGAACTACTTGAAGTAATTGACTCAGTGTCGCGTAGAATCATAGAGGAGGGCGATGTGGAGCCCGACCCCGAGTGCGAAGAGGATGGCGAGATACAAGACAATGAAGGAGTGACAGAGACGGGACGACCGCTGGCACGCCTCGTCACCAGTCTAGGAGAGGAATTCAGAGCTTGTGCAGCACGAAATAAGAGGTGGGATGTGTAATTAACTAAATTTATAGCAAATAATATATAGCTTTTTTCATTTTGAAATCATTGCATTTTTATGTGCCGAAATAACATATATTATATAATCTTTTATCATTATACAAAAAAATATTTATTTTCCCTTATCGTATTCAAAATTAAGAACACCGCCATTGTTTTAATTACACTGGTATTATAACTTTTTGCACACCTGCTAGAAGAAAAAGACAAAATGATTGTAACTATGAGACTTATCATCTACTTATTGTTATAGACTCCTGCAATTGTGGAAAGCTGCGTTACAGAAAAATCGCGTGTCCGACACATGCCTTCACACGGAGCAGCACTATTGGAGCGCCGTCCAGCAAGTTGTATGACCTATTCTTATAACATCTTCTTTGCCATCTAACAATTTTATAACAACCGGCCCTTTGCAGACAAGGTTGTATAATATTATATGTACATTATATTAAAATATTAATCATGTGGACACTAGTATAGGAATAGAACTCACTATATGACTTGGAAAAAAACAATGACTTAGGAGCGGACATATTAAGTACACAGGGCTAGTCGTCCACAGCATGTCGCCTACCGCCATCTTGTGACGGAGTTCACACGCAAGTCCAGTATCGCGCTCCGATTGGCGGAGGGCGTATATCACGTCATTGGGAGCCAATGGCAGTGTATTACGCGAATAAATCTTATAAGGCGCAGAGCCTGAGATTTAAACTGAAAACGGTTACCTTTGTTACAATAGGATTTAATATTTTATATAATTATTGGTATAATGCTTTAATTTAATTTCAATCATTCTTCTGCAGATGCAGCTGTTATTAACAGAATATTTGGAAATTGAAAGCGTTCCATTGTCAGCTCAGAGGTCTAATACAGTGCCTGAAGGCACGGGCCCTGCGCTTCGTCTCACCGACTATTTCGCAAAGAAACGACCGCAAAGACAACATGGAAAACTGTTTAGATTTTCTGGTAAGTTTAATCTAGACATATTTATATGAATTTATTTGCATGGAATATTCTAAAACGTGAACCAGTTCTTATAGTTACTTTACTTATAGACAGTTACATAACACAGACCTAAAGCTATATGATAACTCAGTTAATGTAGCTTCCATTAAAGATTTTTTTTTTAAATGTTTACTATGTATATGAATTATCCTTATACATTCAACCCCACACATTTTTACTGATAATAATGCGTATTAATAATAATATTGTGGCCAGCATGCGGTCCTGTGACGACGACATCGACCCGAAGACACGCGCATCCGCTCGTGTGCACCCCGCACGCGAGTCATCTGCACGCCGTGCTGCCGCTCCTACACTCGCTTTGCCAACACATCGAGTCGATTACTGGGTGAGTACGTAATGATAACACAATTATTAGTAGTTGTGTAACATTGGAACAGTAAATCTCTGAAGTATCATAAGATAAATATGTCATCATGTATAATAAATACACTTACTCTGGATACACCATAGGATACTAATTTGGTTTCCTTAAATAAACAAACAAGATAGCAACTCTAAAGCATGTTTCATAAAATTATTTTCCTTTCAGGGGTGGCGAATGTTCGCTGCGTGCGTTTATAACAGACTACGTGCGCACCGGCGAGAGCGAACGGCTCGCCAGCGCCGCGCGCGCCGCCATAGACGACGCCATGCGGGCCGCCGGCGCGTGGCGCGAGCGGGGACCGCCGCCACCCACCAATATTAAATCCGGGTGAGTGTGTCTTGTAATCTCTCAATGTTACTGTGGGTTTGGAATATTTCCATAGGAGTATTGTATTGATATACATTTTATATCAGATTTTTTCAAATGATGCCTTTGTTAGAAAATGTCGTTTACACAGCATAAAATAAAGTTAGATGACCTGCGGGGCTATTGTGTATCTCAGTTGACAACGAAAATTGATAAGCACTAGTCAAGGTGTACATCAATTAACTGTCAAACTACGGTATTAACGTACACGTAAAACGAATGTAACTATATAATGTGTATGTGCAGTGAGCGTCACCGCGTGATATTCACGTGTTGCGGTGCGTCGTGGCGCGCGATCAATGCGGCGGTGCGTGGCGCGCGGCGGTGCGGCGCGTGCGGCGGCGGCGAGGCGGCGCGCGGCGCGCTGGGCGCGGTGCAGGCGCTGGGGTCGGCGGCGCGCGCCGCGCCCGCGCCACGCTCCGCCGCGCACGCCGCCGCGCGCGCCGCCCGCTGGCTCGCCGACGACGACATCGTGCGCTTCCTGCGCTCGCTGCACAACTACCGCGCCGTAGACATCGCGCCCAAGGATGACAAGGATGCGCATGTTAGTCATATTCTTACCTAAATTTAAAGATATTGAGCAACGCGTGAACATCCAGTAACTTCTCATCAAGAAAGCCAGCCCGGGTTATCCTGGACTTTGCTGAAAAATGATTGATAATCTTAACATTTAGTTAAGAAAATATTCCAACTATTCTAATAAATTACACAATAAGCACACCTATACCTCTAACGATAACTTACACTAATTAACAGGAGTTAAAGCAAGCATACGAACGCGAAGCAGAGATATTGGGCTCGAGCTTGGGTGACGGAGCTATCGCACGCAAAGAAATTGTCGCAGATATAAACACGTTAGCTGACCTAGCGGTCATGTGTGAAACTATGGTAAGTGTATAGTGTTGGTATATTTTGCAAACTTGTCTTTCCCTAATGGCTTACAGTGCGCGTGAGCAGCATGTGTGCACACCACTCCTGGGTGGCAGCCTCTTAAGGGAGGCAGATTTCAGAGGATGCTCACTCAATTTAATTATCCTCCGTTTATTCAACTTTAGTGCCTTCCATAATACAAACAAATGGAAAATGATTAAATATTTTAGAAACCTACATACATAAATACATATACGCATAAACTTATCTACATGTGGCGGCGGAAATAAAGTGGCCTACACTTATAAAAAATATAAATCCGGCACTGGTGCACACGCACACTACTATAGCGAAAGAGGAAAATGCAATACCGCGTAAGTGTTAAATAAAATAGGATTAATTATAATCAAACAAACATTTCGTATATTAAGTATCAGTTTTAATTAAATGTTTTTGTCGTTACACCAAAACTTTCCCCGACGCTTTCTATCGTAGTATGTGTGTGCACTCACGCTGCTCACACACAATGTCTTTGTGGATGATATAATCTATACCAGAAATTAAAACTGGTAGATCATGTTTTAACGCAAAAACTACGTATCGTGTTGCACCCAACTGCGGAAGGTCACGGATCACGCGAATATCCATTACAACATAATATGTATTGTAGCATTTTTAAATATTGTTGTTCATCAGGATTGGCTCAGTGCGAACATAAGGAGTATTCCGTCAATGCTGTCTGGTGCAGTAAAATTGTCCGAGAAGTTCATCAATGACATATCTGGCGCGGCGTCTGTCTTCGACGATATAGGGCAGAAATGCTTGTTGTTCCTGCATTTAGAGGTGAGGGATGTTTCGTGCCATTTGACAGTTTATTACCATTAGATAGTTCCATGTGTTTGTTGCTTTGTCGAGTTGTTTACTTTAATTATTTTAGTTTCAAACAAGCATGTAAAATTCCTTACATAGGCAATTGAAGAAATAGGAACGCACATAATAAAAAATATTTTCTCCAATTTAATGCAGTACATGTGTAATTTTACTCTTTACTTATTTAATTTGTAACTGTTTTCTGTTCCTACTGAATAAAAAAAATACATTTATCATAAAACAAAAATATTTATCTTAAAGATGCGCATCGAGTGCTTCCACTACCTGGGTCAGGAGGAGCGTGAGGGCGCGGAGGGTGCAGAGGGCGGGGCGGAGCGCGGCGGCGCGGCCCAACTCGCGCATGCGCTGCTCGCCGTGCACGAACGCGCCGCGCCCGTACTCGCGCCGCACCGACTCGCCGTAAATATAATACACATAATTACAATCTATCTGAAGGTAATCTAGACTGCCTCGGTGGCGTAGTTGTACTGCATGCGCGGTACGGCAGCGCTCTGAGGTCCTGGGTTCGAATCCCGGGTCGGGCAAAGTGATATTTGGGTTTTTCTGCTCAGTATCAGCCCGGAGTCTGGAATTTGTGCCCGATATGGCGATAGGCTCGCCCCCTATCACATCATGGGACGGAACACACTTGGCGAAAAGTGGGTGCCATGGTTGCGCCTCTGCATACCCCGTCGGGGATAAAATGCGTGATGTTGTGTTGTTGTTGTTGTGTATCTGAAGGTTTTAAACTTATTGACATTGTGCTGTTATAGCAACATCAACGTCAAGGGGAATTTTGCGTCATTGCTACTAATGTTAAAATAACATAAATTACCTTTGTTCGTGGAGTGCTATAGGCTATATATCATCACGCTATGACCAATAGGAGCGGAGCAGTAATGACTAATCTCAGGAACTACCGGTTCGAACTGAAAAATTCTTTTTGTGTTAGATAGCACTTTGTTCCTGGAGTGCTATAGGCTATATATCATCACGCTATGACTAATAGGAGCGGAGCAGTAATGGCTAATCTCAGGAACTACCGTGTTTGAACTGAAAAAATCTTTTTGTGTTGGATAGCCCTTTGTTCCTGGAGTGCTATAGGCTATATATCATTACGCTATGACCAATCGGAGCGGAGCAGTAATGAAACATGTTGCAAAAACGGGGAAAAATTATTAGTTTTGAGAGCTTCCGTTGCGTGCGCTGCGTAAACGGTTAAAGTTATGCAACAATAATGTATGACGGGATTATTCCTCTTAAAAAGTTCTAAAAAATATATTATAAAACAAAGTCCCCCGCTGCATTTGTCTGCCTGAACGTGTTAAACTTAAAAACTACTCAACGTATTAAGATGAAATTTGGTATGGAGACAGTTTGAGAGGCTCCCGGGAAACTACTACTTTTATAACGGAAAACTTTAGCCTGAAAAACTTTATAACGCGGGCGGAGCCGCGGGCAAAAGCTAGTTGTAAATAAAACTCAGTGAACGAACACTCTCCCCCAGTACGTGTTCAACGGCATCGGCGAGATGATGTCGGCGGCGGTGGTGTGGCGCTGGCAGGGCGAGGGCGGCAGCGGCGCGCGCGGCGCGGAGGCGCGCCTCGCCACGCTGCGGCACTGCCTCGCCGCGCTGCATCTGCCGCACGACGGGCTGCACAGGGCGCATGCGTACTTACACCTCCTCACCTGTACACCTGAGGTATGTCAACATACGGATAAGCAACTTGCATCTCTGTTCGATATCTTATTCAACTAAGTCGTGCCAGATAAAAATAGACGACTTATAGTGTGTGACCATGTCTTCGTATTAAACTACCTTTCATTGGACATGAACGTGCAAGAACGCTTGTGAGCTATAATGCGTGTTTAATTAATATTGTTAATCTAATCTATAATGTATTTGTTGCCAGGAAATAATAACGTCGGTGCGGGAGAAAGGGGCTCAGTTCACAGAATTGGAATACTTGAACGCGTTCAAGGTGATCGGCGCGCGGCGAGGCCTCGCGCCGGCCGACATGCGACACCATCTCAAACTGCTCTCCGCGGCTCTCGGACACGTCGGCGTCACTGTATAGACACTTATAGACAGTGACGACCTTTGGGGACAAATCGAACAATCGCTCGGAACCCCGCGTTTTCTAGAAGGACCTCGCGCGATGCTTTATTTGCGAATCTTTTTTAAATCACTACCTAGTTAACGAGCAAAGCATCTTACCTACGAAATTGTTAAAATATCGGATAGCTTTTTTTAATCCCATCTGGGGAGATAAGACTGCCACTGCTTATAGAGATTTCTTTATTGTACATTCAATACAGATAATTCAGCTTAAATGCAGTCCATGCCTCTCAAATTAACCCAGCGATACATTAGATGTTTGAAAGATATAATGATTGTACTGGTCATTTGAATGGTGGATTGCATTTTAAAGATGCTCATTACTCAATCACCACTTAAAGTCGAGACGTGCATTCTTCTTGGACTTTTCCAGTGTTATACATTTCCTTTCTACCTGGAGTTATTGGTATAATTGCGAGAAAGTTTTATCGGTACAGTCTGGCACAGAATTTGCTATTACCTTAAAACGCACTAACTAATAAAAATATACAGAAACGCGTAATATTATTATTATATTATAGCAGCTAGATAGCGTGCTATCTATAATTTTTAAGAACGCATTATTTTTATAATGTTTCTTATATGCAATATTAGCTAAAGATAATGTATTATAGAACAACCCCCTTATTCATAGACGTTATTTATGTAAGGACGGAGCATTGCTGTGATAACAAATCTGTTTCTCAGTGCTGACGACGACTAGGGCTGTTGTGATTGGCTAATATTGAGATACAACTTGAATCTAGTTGGCTGTCAGATAAACAATGCTGAACAAACAGCAAGCTGTCAAATAAACAAAGCTGAGCAACAGACTTGTTATCACAGCAATGCTCTGTCTTTAGATAAATAACGTCTATGAATAAGGGGGTAAAAGTATTTTACAGTATTTTACAATTTGACGGTCTTTGCGGTGTAGGGAATTACGAGCCAATTGTGAAACGAGGCTGAGAGTTTGATCATTACACTGAGGTATTTTTACGTCTCACACGAGTATTCGTTCCCGGCCCATCGTATTAGTTAATCAAATATTAAATCCCTGAATCATTAAGTAGTTGTCTGTATTATTACCTAATCGCTTACAGCACGCTGTAAGCGATTAAGTAATAGGTAAATCTCACGAGATGCATATAACCGTACGATTTTATCACTAATGAAAACTGTTTATTAACATTAAGTACCTAATATGCGTCGTTAACAATCGGCCCCCACTTGATAGGCCTTAAAGAGAAACATGTCGAGCTGCACCACGACGCTAGTCTATTTTGATAATAGTCGTAGAACAACTTAATAATGAGTATTCAGTATTCAAAAGTTTTGTAAGTCTTCATTTAATTTTTAAAGACAATATGGTTGAAAATGGGCATTCATTGTCTAATTTTTATTTACTTTTAAAGGTCTTAATTATAAGAAAATTATTTATATTTGTATTTAAACGTTATATTAAACATCAAATTTTTGATTGCAGTCTTTTATTAAATTAAATCTTATAGTCATACTAATAAATGCCAAAGTGATAGTCATAAGAAACTTTGTGATAAATCCTGTGCAACATTAATTCATTTGTTTGGTGGTCTTTGTATAAAGGACATTGTGCATTGCCCTTACATTTTTAGCCTAAAAACCAAAAGATTTTAAAAAATCTCTTTTTTTTTGTAGATTTTTACTAATATTTATTTTTATTTTTTTTATTTTGGCTTTTTCCTCTTGGTTTGTTTGAAATTTACATAATAATATGCATTGTGTAATCACACCGTAATAGTATATTTCGTATAATATTATAAATAAATGTCTCTTTCGTTAGATTAGTAATATCCGCCTTAAAATAATTGTGCAATTAGAAGTTATGTTAATTGTATTTTTATATTTGTACACGAATGATTATAACAATTTGTGGCTGGATTTTTCTTTAATAAATAAAAAATAAAATAGATAATAACAACTACATTCCAATAAAATTGAATTATATTTGTGGACTTTTTCTAGAATAGAATAACCATTTTACGTAGTCGTATTATTAATATCGAGGAACCTGTTTTCTATGAATGGCCTAGAGCATCAGATATTAATATAATCTAAAATCACACATAGATATTTAATTGCTACATATTATATTAGATATGAATGTTAAAAAATAAAAATAGATAGTTTTAATTTCATTTATTACTTGAAATTAGATATTGACAACCAAATATAATATTAAGCAGTGACCATTATACATCTTGAGGATCCTCTATATTTTCAATCAAAATAGTATTTAAGAACTCTGCAGGGGGGTTTGTTATCTTGCCCAGCTCCTGTACCATATAATGGTCATCACGTGGGTGCAGCAACCAATTGTTCTATGGCTAACAAGATAATTACAGCAGTAGATAGCCTTGTTTGCCAATTTGACAAGTGTCAATTATAATTAAGTATATAATTTTACTCATACGTCGACTGCGTATTTTACCTTGTAGCAACGAAGTGTTTCCTACAGTTGACTCGAATTCGTTCAACAAGCCCTCAAAAACCTCCCTGCATACTTAAATAATATATGAACCATCTTGTATTTTATGTTCCCCATAGTATGACTGGGTAAATGGCAAGTGATATTAAAATTAAGTCATAATTCAATTAAGGAAAGTCTATAAGAATTTTAATTTCTACAAAAATGCTGTGAAATAACGCCCTTCTTATTAATTTTATTGCGCTCCACATAATCAGTTAAAGTGATACTTGAAATGTAATTTGGTTTGATTTTCCACTTGCCTAAGATTAAAATTTAATGCGCCAACTGATCTTATCCGATGGCTTATTTAGTTCTATAAATAGGCTGTTGTAGTCTTTATAGATTACTCTGCCTGGCGCTCGAAATCATAACTTTCTTGTTAACCTAACAACCCATATTATTATAACAAGCTTTTTTTTATTATTTTTTATTACACTGTATCTCTGGCCTTGGTTATTAGCCTTCTAATAGTGCTTCTGCTGACATTAAATAATGATGCCATTCTCTCATCTGAATCTCATGTGTGAATCGTCATTAAATAAGCACTAATTGCCTTTCTTTCTTTTTTTCAGATATTCAGATAATAATTCAGCTTCAATTTCTTTGAATTGTACTCTTGTGCGTCCCAGCCAGTGCCATATCACATGGTTATCCATGGATTCAAATATTTTCAAAATCCTCATTTTTATTTTGTTTTAGGAGCTCACAGAAGTCTTCTATTTGTGTTGCAGAAAAACTATGCTGGGTATTATCAGCCTCGAATAAAAGTGACCATGATTGACTTTCTAAATGGAATCTACATATACGACAGCCTGGCGATATATAATATTTATGGTCACTGAATAACCTTACCCTTATTACATCAGGCACTAATTGTTGTGATTTACTGTTGCAACTTGGGAATATACATCGTGCATGTGTATGAGGGGCTCGTCTATAATTTGGTAAGATTATTATTTCAGATTGTGCTGAAGTGTTATAAGGCAATAGGGCATTTGTACGAAAATCTGCTTCGGCTTTTTGAAAGCATCTATGGCAAATGACATCTGCTGATTGAACCTAAAATAAATATATATAATTAATAATTATGTATAAGTTAGATATACTACATTCATGAGTATGTAGAACAATGTTTGCTTCTTACCTCTTGTGGGTAAATCCAGTTTTGCACAACACTTAAAATATGCTCATGATTCTCATTTAATACCTTGTAATGACGAAGTCCTCTTACAGAGTACCCACATTTTATGCACACATTCCTGTGGCCTACAGAATCATAATCTTCAGAAACTGGGTTGTCATTATGAAATAATAAATGACATGCATCACATATGTAATCACTTGCAGTCACCTGTAATCAATTATTGATATCAATTATATATAAAAAATTATGTATTTGTATAGGCACACAATGAGGAACAAAATAATTAATATGTTTTGTTCTCTTACCATTTTAGGTGCAACTCGTTGCTGTATGTGATGTAAAATTATCTCATCATTTAAAATATGGCGTTTCATTCTTGTGACATTAATTCCACAGTTCACACATTTTAATTGAGTACTACCTCTTGCAGTGCTGTTTGATGTAGATGGCCTTGTATACTGCTTGGCAGCACGATCAGCACGTTGCCAGCAGGGATGGCAAATATAATGTGATGCTTGAACCTTAACGTAAAATATATTAAGTAGCATTAAGTATTAACTAAGATCTTAATTTCACAGATATTTGTGATAATTACAGTCAGCAACAGAAGTCGTTGAACATAATTTGTTTCCAATATTTCCTAATCATTATCATTTACCATAAGTTACTGACTATTTAAAGACAAAACAACTTGTCATAATTGAACTACAAAAGTAGCTGAACGCTGTCAAACCATTCACTGCTAAACATTACTAGCAACAATTATTTGTGATCTGTAGTAAATACAAATGTGGCTGAAATTAGCAAATTCTTTGTTTTATATACAAGCTTTTTTTTCAAAAGTCCAGAATTTCAATTAAATTGTTATTTTATAACATACTAGCTTTGGCTCGCTACTCCGCCTGCGTGAAAATGTTTTTCAAGGACTAAAGTCTTGCTTTATATTTACCCGGAATAGAAAGTAGTATATAGCGCTTAAGAGTAATGTAGCTTCCTATTAGTGAAATATTTTAAAATCGGTTAAACAGTTCCTGAGTTTAGCGCATTCAAACAAACTCTTCAGGGTTATATAATTATATAATAGTATACATTGAAGTTAATAACCAGAATTAATAGGAATAGGTTAGTTACATTTTAAATATCCTATTTTATAGAGCACTGGCTGGTTTAAGGAACAAATGTGTAAATTCAAAATTATTGTGGCAGGAGATTCTCTTTGAAGGATTCAAAGCGTAAACGTCAGTTTCTTTTTCATATTTTTTTCAGCCAATCCTTTACTTTGTTATCCATATTGAAATGATAACCTTAATCTGTACTCCTCTTTGGTAAGTGATTTATGATCCGTTTCAATGTTCAGGTGTTTTGTAAATTAGTATCTGTTCATCGACTTTTGTTGCTGATCGTACCTCTAATGGAAGAATTTTTTCTGTGATGATATTTCTGATATTCTTATAATGTTGAGTATCCATTCTCATAGCAATAACATGGTGTGAACGAGCCCGATGTGGCAATGCTACATGACAAAGAACACAACTTTTGCCTACAAGAGAAGAGGCAGTTATTGTGTCTTTAGCATTCGACCAACATTCTGTGCATATGTGATCATGTGCTTGAACCTGCAAAAAGTTAGAAATTAACTAAGAATCTAGTAATTAAATACTTAACAATAATATGGATGTTTTCAGTAGGAAACTAGATCTGAGATATAACAGTTTTTTTTCTCTCTTTGGCAAGGCGCGGTTAGCCCAGATGGGCTAACCGCGCCTGCATATGCGAAAAGTGCATAAATAATACTAATAAATATAAATAAATGCATTAATAAAAAAAAAATAATACTAATAAAAACGTTGACACTGGCAGATGCCAGTGTCAACGTTTTTATTAGTATTATTTATTTTTATTATAACAATTAATTTAAATGTAATTAGTACCTATGTATCTATTCAGTTAGTTGCTAAAATACACTTTAAGTAAGGAATTGGGTTCATCCCACTTACCAACCGCGGAGTGGTCCTTTGCTGTATGCATTGAAGGATTTGCTGGTCTTCTAACATTATGCAAGCAGATGGCGAACCGCAATTGATGCAAAATACATCGTCTAATCCCATATTTAAAATCGTAAGTCCGTATTAAATGCTAGTTATGTGTCGTTCTCAATAAATCCGAAAACACAGCCAAAGTCGATATAATAATACAAAATCGGTGTCCGTTGTACGTTGTTATACAAAGTCGGTAAATAAATCGTTTAATGTCAATAAATACAATGCCGCAAAACAAATTCAAAGCGTATGTGCAATAAGGTTCTATATAAACCAATTGGTAAGGCTCAATTGCAATAGGCACTGCAAGTCTGCATTTGTGATTTGACATACATCAACTAGGGATGGAGAGTCTTCAGATAAATAAGATCAATTATTATATCTATTTGAATCGATATCATAAATAGATCGATTAACTAAAGTTCAAGATTTAAAAAATAAATTTTATAAAAATTAAACTTATTGTGAAATAATAATAATTATTATTTCGTGTTTGATTTTATGAACCAACTTCAAAAAAAGGAGGAGATTCTCAATTCGACTATTTTTATTTTTATAATAGTTATATAAATAAGCCATATCATAATAGCAAGAAAATCTCCCACATTTATCTTTTGTAATTTTTATTACTAAAAACGAGATTATTGTTGCTGCTTCGGTAAGAACTTTAATATTATTTCTATTTATTTTTAATATTTATAGAGCTTTGTCAAATTTTTACGATAATGTAGCTCCATGCGTCCGTTTTTATTGATGTTTACTCACTTCTCATTTTTTTAAAATATATTTTGAATAACCCTAGCCCTTAACTTTAATCTATTTAGGTGACTGTACTTAGAACGCAATTATAGAGAAGTAAGTATAAAAAAATGTTCATTTAATTAAACACTCGAGTCAATTTCCTTCACTTCTTTTGATCTATTTTAACCTGATAATTTAATATTATATATACTAACTAACTACTAACATCTTAAGTTATGTAGTCGTTTCACTTATCGATTTAGTACGACATATTGATTGATAATATGCGAAATCGATTTTTAGTTAGCATCTCTACGGCAACTTTAAAGTTTGTTTGCAAGTGTCAAAGTCAATAATAGTCAACTTCAAGGATCTGTGTAGTTTCGTTTTTAAGTTTTTTATCAATATATACAAAAGAATATCATAATGTCCGACGTAGATCTAGCGGAATTAAGGAAGCAATGCATTACGAGCTTATATTTATGTACGGATAATATATCGAAATATTTGGACAAAGACAAGGATGCGGAGTTTAAAAAATTACAAAATTGTGTAAAGAAGTATTGTTTACTAGAAGCTCAGCAAGAAGTCGCAGTGCAGGCTCTAGAAAAAGCAAAGGTCTCTGAAATACTTTATCCTTTAAATGGTTCTGTATTTGTTTTGGTATTCATTAAGAAATTGGATACAAAAACAAAACAAATAAACACAAATCACACCTTTATTCCCGAATGGGTGGGCAGGGATGCTACCAGGGCACCCACATTTCACTACTTATGCGTTTTCCATCCCAAATTGTGATAGGGGGCAAGTCTGTTGTCATATTAGGTTCAAAATTCCACTCCTGGCTGATACTGAATAAAAAATCTGAGTATCTAGCACGTCACCCCGGGATTCGAACTCTGGACCTTAGAACGCAACCATATAGTGCATGCAATACAGCTATACTAACAAGAATTCAAAAAGAAACATTGAAGTTTTAGTGAAGACTTTTGACTATTATGTCATATATTTTACATTTTGAATGTTACTAGATCCTACAATCTTTATGCAAACAAATCATAATTCTTAGATTTAGCCATTCAAAGATATAAAGACATTGAAATTAAACTAGTTTTCAGATTTCATCAGGGTTTTTTATATCATAATTTTCTCCCAGCTTTTCAAAGTCTGCAGCCTTCATGATTGCAGGTAGGATTGAGGTGTTGGTCATTGGAAATGTCAATGTCATAATAATATCTATCTATATTTTACAAATTATTATACAAAATAATAAAAAAATATATATTAATGCCGGTTCAATCCATGCAGTATGTCTCTTTTGTTTTTTTAGAGAGAAACAAATACCTCAAATATAGATACATTGGAAGAGCGATTTAACCAGCAACTTAACAGTCTTGCTAACAAGCGGAACAAGCCTGACCATCATCCCTACATGCTAGAACTAAAGAAGAGATACCAAATTGGTAACCAAAGGGCAAAGCGTGAGTATAAGTCTATTTAAAGTTATATCTGAATCATTTTACGAGTAATAGTATAATTAATTACTTTATTGTTATGATTGAAAACGGTTTGTGAAGAGAATAAGCAGGATTCTGTTTTGGGTAAGGCTGTTGAGTAATTCCAGCCAACCAGAGCATCCTTAACGCAACACTTATATAAATTACACACTTATAAACACTGTTTATTCAATGTTAAACTACATTACCAATATCTATTTATCAATATGGTAGTTACTTTAATGTTGTTATAACTAGTTTTAACTGATCTCTTTTGTAATTATGGACAGATTATAATGTTTATAACAATTTCAGAGAACTTGGATGAATCAGATCTGGCGATAACTGAATCACAAAATGAATATGTAAGTTTTATGTTGTGGTTTATGATAATATAGTTAACAATTTAACTTTAACTACTTTCTATAAAAGAAAATTTTACCAGGTATAAGTTTACCTTTTGGTATCATACAAGGATTAAGTACAAAATAGATAAAATAAAATGTGAATAATAGTAATTTAGCAAGAATCTCTAATCTTTTTAATTTGAGTTCAATTGTTATGGTTTCTGCTGATAACATGGAACAACAACAAACATTATAACTTATAAATTATCATAATCTTCATGCATTCCACATTTGTACAATATAAATAGCCACATCTTTATTGAATATAAAAATGTTTTATCTTCAAATATCACTATTGTATTATTAAACTTTACTTACAGTTGGATCCAATAACAAAAAGGCCTGTCACTGATCCAGTGAGGAATTCGATGTGTGGCCACATTTATGATCGGGAATCTATTATGAGTCTTATTAACATGAGGAATAAAACAAAGTGTCCAGGTAAACAAATTACTTAAAATATTAATAGCAAACTGATTTTGACTACCTCAGTGGCGTAGTTGTATTACAGTACGACTGCAGTGCTGAGGTCTTTGGTTCGATACCCGTGTCGGCCAAAGTGATAGTAGGTTTTTATATGCAGTATCAACCCAGAGTTTGAAATGTGTGCTTAATACGGCGATAGGTTCACCCCCTATCACATTATATGTATAGCAAATAACTCGCGCAATGAATATCTTTTTAAATTTGCAATTAAAATTTTATTCATAAAACAGTTTTTATGCTTTATATTTACAATAATTTTAAATATTTCAGTGGTGGGCTGCGGCAACAATTTACCAGTCCTCAAACAGCATTTAATATCTGATGACGAGTTGAAATTCCGTCTCACCCTCACGCAGCATTCCACTATGATACAGGAGCCAAACATAATGGATTTAGATAACACTATAGAGGAGTTATAATGAAAATCACATGATCAACATTCCCATAACAGGTTAAAATTGTCTGCTGAGACAATTTGATTCCAAAGTATTCAGACTTGAATACTTTCTACTCTGAACAACAATCTTAGATAAGTTACTTTTTTCTTATTCAAACACTAAATCATTTGCTGTTGTTAAAATAAGTATAAAGAGTGAAATGTGAGTAGAGATTATTGTTTTATAAGTTTATGATGGATAAGAATATCTGCCGGAGGCAGCCTCAATTCAACATTGCAAGCCCATTTTTTGTTTTGGTCAATTTTATATTGTTTTAATAAAAAAAATATAAGTCCATATGCATTTTAATGAATTATTTAAGAACCTGTAAATATGTTTGGAAACAAATATTTACAGAAAAATAAATAAAACGAAAATGAGATCCAATAATCTTTATTACAGCAAAATTCTGACAAGCGTAACTATGAACTTAGTATATGTAAACAAAGTCCTTTGATTCCTATAAAAAATTTAGAAAAAATAAAAGAAGACATGTATAGGAAATTATTGATAAACATATAAATATTAAGTTACACACGCCCTTATAAAAAAAAAAAAAAAACAAGACAATCACTTTAGCACAAATAATTTTAATCTTATCATGGATTTTCATTCTGAATTTAAAGTCTACAATGATCCCGAAAATATAAAGGCAAACAACGAATAAAATTTGTCTTATCAATAAAAAAAATCCCACACAGGACAATGGTCTTATTATTTTTTTAACATATTGTTCCTGAAAAAGAAAAGTAAGACAGGGACCATTTACGTCAATTTCTGTAGATATGACTCATCACTGAAGTTGGAACCGAATCTGGTTTTGGTCCTCTGAACTCGAACAGGGCGCATTTATAATGATATTTACATTGATATAAAAAATTATAATACTTTATAATGAATTATTAAATATTGGTCCATAAAACTATATCGAAATGTGCATAACAAGATTAACGTTTATAAACACTATAATATAAACTATTGAAGCTTAATAATCTAATTACAATAAAAAAAATACAATAACTGGATTACTAAGTTATTAATAAAATGGTGTTTCCGTTCATGTTACAAGTTCCATATTAATTAGACTTTCGATAAGACTATTTGGAGACTTGGGATTTTAAAAACCCGAATTTTTATTTATAATTAAAAAAATGCAGAGTGAATTGGACAAGAATGGTCCTAAGTATTTATAAACAATATTATACAAATAAAACTAGCAAAATTTTTTTAATTATTGCAGGCACAATATTATATGGAATGGAAAATTAAAAACTTTGTATTAGTTTATTAGACTAATTTATCATAGTTGACATGTTTTAAAAATTGTTTTTCAATTCAAGGATTGAATCCTTGAATTGAAAATCAATTTTTAAAAAAGTCAGTCTCCAATATGGTCATAGACGAAAATCTCAAGGATAAACATTAACATTCATTCGCACAGCCATAGCTCCGTGACTACACAATAAAGCTAACTCGATCTCATTCAAGCATAGAATTTAATAAGTGCACTATCGGATTCTTAATTATTCTAATAAATTGTGAATATAGGGAAAGCTACACATTCAGTATATTTGTTGCAGTAATTCATTTTGTGTCCATCAAAAGTTATGTTTACGTGGCATTAGGAATTTTACGAATCAGCATAGAAACAATTTTCTCAAGGATTTCATACATTGCATAAAAATGTATCAACGCTATATATAAGATAATTCAATTACGTTCCCAATCTATAACAATTTATCTTTCATTTCTTTCGAATAATACTTTTGGCACATGCAATACAATACTAAACCGACGGTGTCATGTACTTGGCATATAATAATTATGATACAGTAATAAGACCGATTCCTACACATTTAATTCTGAATAGATAAGCATTTATTAAATTGAAAACAAATGTGTATTCCCCATAAAAACAACCTCTATGGATATAGTTTCTAATCGATCCACAAATCCCCACTTTACTTTGCTACAAATATACTAATTGCGGAGGTAACTATTAATTTAAATACGAAATGAATAGCCTCATAGCTATAGATATAAGAATATATTCACGTATCAGTATACAAACTATGTGAGACTACATTGTACTCTGAGTATTCCTTCAGTATTGCTATAGTTTTGTATGTGTTTATAATAAGCTTTACAACAATCGCTACTATATATAACGTTATCGAGTTCATATAACAAGTGTACGATTTATAAACAATGTAAATTGGTGTGAAGGTTCATGTTTTTAGGCCGCATTCGGCAGCATAGTTCTTTAAGTGAATACCAAAAATTGCATCGACAGGCATACTGCATAAACATAATTGTTTGATGTTCGAAAAAATAAACAAGGTTTTAAAAAATATATTGAAAATTAAAAAGACATAAAACCCCAACTTCCCCTCTATCATACTTACTCATGTTCAATTAAAACTTGCCATAAAAACTCGATTTAATGCTCTAATTTAAGATATTACGAATATTGTTAAATAAATCGTATGGAATCTAATATTTATAGGAATGTAAAAAAATGAGATAGTGTTATAAACATCTCATTAATTTTCCTTACGAATAATCACGTGCGATTAAACAAATTATGGAGGTTGAACTTTACATCAACGAGTGAGGAACATAAGATTGACATTAATACCGAAGAATATGCGTCATATTTTTTGTACAATCATCACAGTTTTATGAATAGTTAATAAACGCCATTATCTTGAAAATTCAAATGAACAGAATAGAGGAAAGACATTTAAACATACAATCTCGGAGAAGACATGTCATGAAACCTTGGCGATTGTACAAAAGTCGTATATAATCTTTGCTAAATGAATAGCTCCATCATGTATAAGTTTGATTACGGAATAATATTTAATTTTTGTTGTAATTTAATTACAAATGTTTTATTGTAAACTTTACATATTGCTATTCTGTAAACTTTGGCCTTTTGGCGTTCTATCTAATTCTTTTTATACCATAATAAATATGTCTTAGCTAAAACCAATGTGAAACGTTCCAATAGCATTGTAAACTTAACAGTAGCTTTAAATGCATGAAATATAGCATTAATTATAGTTGAAAACGCAGTTTAAACTATGACTAGATTGTTAAGAATAGTATAATAAATATATATTTTTCTAACCAGATTTACAGTTATCGTTAATAGCCAAAATGACTCCAGCAATACAAGCTTTAAGATCATCACTAAAATCTGTTCTAGAATCAGAAAATTTCTTCAACGATTCTGGAACCTTAGCTTCTTTATAATCGAAAGCCACTTTGTTCTTTTTTGAGGTTATGTCTAAAAATGCTAATAGATTCTCAGCGACCTCTACTGGCATTTTGGCGCAATTAGTATCTACAAGCACAGACACATGCTTACCTATTTCGGATTTTATTAACTGGGCAATGAAGTTCTTTTCGTAGTCGAAGTTGGGTTGCTCAGTGTCTGGAGAAGGCCGTTTTAAGGACTCTATTGCTAGAAGTGTAAGAGCTAATATTGCTTCGTTTTGCATCAACGAATGACTTGCCACTAACATGTTCACGAGACTCGATATGCATCCGTCGACCTGTAAGCAGAATTGATTTTTATAATTTTTAAAAGTAAAATATGTATCCACATTACCAGTCTAACAACAAATTCAAAAGGCAATTAAATCAAAATTAATGTCCCTCTACAAGCAGATAACGCCATTCCATTACAACAATCGTACCACTAAATATAAGTAATTCCAAAATATTGGTATAACTCAATGTCCCTGAAATCCCCACTCCCCTTTGCTAAAATTTTGCTACAAAATAAAAGCGCAAACAGCATAATGTACCTCAACAATGTGCCTCCAATGTGTATGGTGGCGCAACTGTTTGACCGCCCAGGCGAGCAGCCGCGGTGCTTCCCCAGCCGCGCCGGCGTATTCTCCCGCGTGTCCCCACTTCGCTACACTGGCCAACGCGGACGAGTCGCTAGCCAACTGCTTGGCCACACCCTCTGGTGGATAATATAATAAAACACATTGAAAAATTATGTAGATATAAATTCGACATACAAATTGTGATGCACCTAAAATAATTCATTCAGTCATATTGCTATAAAAACAAATAATTACCTTGCCCATCAACCAACATCCGTATCGCTGCTAACAGTTTATAGGCCACATGGTGATCTTCTATATGGGGCAAAGCGCTGAGGAAGATTGGTGCCGCGCGGCCCTGCGCTGCCGCCACACGCTTATTAGCAACTGGCACAGTTAAATTCCTCAAGGCTGACAGTACTGCATGCTGGATCTTAGTAACTGTTGCTGAATCTATTGGATGGGGTACATCAGGTTCTTTGCGCATGCGCACCGCGAAACCATGGTATATTTCGAATATATCTGAAATAAAGGAATATAGTGTTTGAATATTTATAATTACTTAATGCTGGACTATTATTGAAGAATAATATAAGGAATAATTTTTTTAACAAATTCATTTCATAATCATATTAAAACTTACCCAACAACTTGTCAAATATCTTATCGTCCATCATTTGCGCGCAGTAATCGTCCTGCCGTGCAAAGTTACCAATAGCCAACACAGCTGTAGTCAGGAGGTTGTAGTTGGGCGAGTCCAGCCATTTCACCATGGTCAGGTACACTTCTCCAATTCCATTCTTGTACAGGATATGCATTGCTTCATCTGCAAAATTGACATATTTTTCATAATTTATATTACTTAGCAACAAATAAGAAAATAATGATAATAACAGATGGAAAGCTTAATGTAAACTAACATATATATTCCTACATCCTCAGTCATAATAATAGAACTATTTGAGAAGATATCCACTATTTATTTTATACCTAATTAATAGCCAGACACAAGCAAATGTGACAACTTCTATTACAGGATTATATATACAAGTGAACACTGGCAAGCACAAATTAATAGTATACAGTAAGCATTAAAATGAATATAAAATCTCACCCAAATAATTCACTGTTGGAAACCTAATAATTATTGATTAAATGGTTTCTAAATTGGCCTATTTATATATGTGCAAGGGAAAGTGACCCAACTGCACATGATGGTAAGTGTAGTGGGGTCCAATAGAATTTTGACTGATGAGAGATGATGACCCCTTGGCAGTCGCCACAATTGTCACTTGTTGTAACCAGATATATACTGGCTGATCCCAGAACGCAACACATTTATGCAGGCCATTATACCAGGTTTTAATACCTTGTGTATGGTGGTTGTATAGCTACCACTGCCCGGATGGGCGAATATAAAATATATCTTACCACTGACAAAATTATACAATATTTTCATATATCAATTTGTAACACCATATTTACTTGATATGTGTATCATGTATCAGATGTGTCTTACCTCCAGTTAACACAATAATGACCAAGTCACACGCCTGCTTCATGATAGTCTCTACCTCTGAATCATCTGCATTCAAGTCCCCAGCCTCATGCTTCTGTGTGAACTGCTCTAGGCGAGAGCATACTGTCTGCACTCCACCTTCATTCGCTAAAAGAGTCTTCACTGAATCTGATATAAAAATAACACTTTATATAAATAGCTAAAGGAACACTTAAAGGCTTTTACAATACTAATATGCAATTTATTATACAAATTACGGAACATATAATGCAAGTATGTTTGTTTTAGTAATGTTTAAGAAGACTGTAATAAACAATTCTCACTTTTTCTTTATTAATTCTTAACTATTTATTATGATATATTTGTAGTAATTTTATAGGATGGTTATATTTGTAACTTAATCATTGATATTATAATTATGACGTTATTGCAAGTTGATTGGTGGGAAATCATTTGTTTTACTAATTTGACCACTACATATTTAGTTTGATGGGTTTTAAGCTACACTGTATCTAAAAATAAAAAGTATAAACATAAGGAAACACAACTTACCATGTTCAGCCTGGGCATGTAGGTGATCCAAGCATAACTCAGAAATTTCAATGTTGGTAGTATCTTTTAATATATTAAGCACAGCTGTATTCACAGCCTCATCATACAAGAATTCTGGAGTGTTGTCATTTATCACACTCAGAATCAACAAAGCTGTAGACACCATATCATCATCCATATCATCTTTTTCCAATTCCAAATTCAAAATATTTTTAAGAACATCTACCACATTTCCTTGGACAATTGCTTCTGAAAATTGCTGGCCGCCAATGCAGAAATTTAGAAGAGTTTTTGAGGTAAACATTTTTATTTCTCCAAATTCAGTATCCAATGTTCTTTTCAACAAATTCACAATGACTGGCACACCATCACAGTCCAGTATTATTTTTCTTGCCTGATCACAGTCGCAGCACAAGTTACCTAGAGCCCTGCAGCACTGCTTAATAAGGCCAATGTTATCTGAAGTTAAGTCTTTCTCAAGATAATTCAATATAGGCTGTATAATTTCTTTTTGAGAGTAAGTTACTCTTTTATCCTCACATTTGACAAGTTCTGATATCGCCTGTACGCTCAATAGCACTATTTCATGGTCGCTATTGCATATTAATGATTTAAGACATGACGAAACATCGAATTCGTACTCTTTTCCGATTCGAATGATTTCGTTCAGTTTTGTTTTTAAATCATTAACATTACTTATATTTTGTATCACTAACGTTTCCAAAGAAGTAGATTTCTTGGTTGTTGTCCCTGCAATAGCTAATGTTCACTTTGAGAATAATTGATGAAATTCATAGAAATAAGAATACGTGCACGTATAACTTACCATCCATTTTGGCCGATTATTGAAAGAAAAATTTGAGTTAATTCACAGAAAAGTTATAAAAAGAACGTCTATGTAAAAGACATAGTTAAATTAACAATAAAAATTGAGAAAAAATGCGTAAAACAAGGTAAATTTGTCGATAAATGCCAATAATTTAATTATCCGATTTACTATGTACTAGCTACTACTGTCAATGTCATTAGCGTTTTATATCTCCTCCACTTGCTAAACAACAAGAAAAGTAAAGAACGTTTTTTTCATACGTAAAGTTTTTTTTTAAAAATTATATAAATTTTCCGGTAAAATTGATTTTTTATTACAAAAATAGTGGAATCTGTAACTGTTTTAAATTGTTTAAATGTTAGCTAGTGACGCTACCGAGAAAAAGAATAACTCGGCATCCAGTAGAAACGGACCCAGAATCCAAATGTAGTTTGTTAAAATGTTTGTAAGAAGTAAAGTCTGTAACAACTAATGGAATTAGATAACATTTTGCACATACAAACTGTCTTCGATTATCATAGATTACATTTTACTCTGGGAAATAGGTCCAATAGAAAATAATTAAATGTTTAACCCGTCTTTCTAAATAGATGGCGCTAGCGACGTAACGATGGTGCAATGGATCACGTGATTTAGTCCCTTTTACACAGGGAAAAGGTTTCCAAGCGGGCGAGGGCGCAAGCAATACAATGTCTTAATACTAATCTGATTTGAATGTACCCTAAGCTTAAATCTAATTTCAAGGAGCGGGATGGGATATATTATAGGTAGATACTTATATTTTTATCCTATCCCCAAGACACATCTTGCGGATATTGATAAAAGTAAGAATGGGGACAAAGCATAGGGTTTATAAAGATTTTCTGTAGGGGATGAATCTTTGCTATCAAAATATTTATATTTATATTTGACAAGAGTAACCGAGGGCCAAAGTTGTAGGTAATATACAGAGTCAAAGTATTACCTATAGGTAAGTATAACATATTAGGTTTTTATTGTTGATTATTTTTCACGACCTTGAGTTCAAATTTTATAACTGCCATATGGCGTAAAACCGTAGGCGTACCGTTATAAAACACTCGTAAATTACAGAACAGGGCGTATTGGTCGCATAAAATACCGCAGGCAAGCAATATTTCACAATGAAATTCATGTTTTTGCCATAAATAAATCGATCTTGATTTTTCATAAATCGTTATGACGAATTGTTTATTATGAAACTATCTATAGAATTATTTATTTCACTATGTTTCATAATGCGATGGGTTGGTAGTAGCCAGCAGACGTTTCTTTATGAGAGGATGCATAATTTTGGTTTAGGAAGGCGTGTTATGTAAGTGTTTTTGTTAAGATTTTTCTTTTTTATAGCACAAGGCCGGGAAAGTTAACTTCTAAGCGTTCAAGATGGTTAATGATTTGGTTAATACCTACTGTGACAAAGAAAGGGTGGGCTGAGTGCGGAACCGTTATTAACATGTGGAATGAGGATAATGTACAGGTAGAGAGAGGAGACTCTTTTTTCGTTTGCAGCAACAGCCACTAGCGAAATTTTGCAGCAAAGATTGTAGTTGACGTAGTATTTTTGAAACAAAGGAAAGTGCTTCTTAAAAGGACGCATTTTTACTTAGTCTCCTATTACCGGCAATTCGATGGCTTCGATAGCTTCGAATGATTATTATGTATAAAACAATTAAATAATTCAAACTTCCTTCCAGACCAAGATATAAGCAGTTCGAAAGCCCTTACGCCTATCCAGCGCCATTACCTTCTTCTGCCATTCCTATAATCCCTTCACCATACCGTAACCTCTACCAAGGGTCCAGAATGACGAATGACACTAGAGTCTATAGAAGAAGGTTTCACTATCAGCCGAAAGCAGTCGGCCACCGAGTATTGTCTGAGGGACTTTTTGATTGCATTGTGAGTAGGATAACTCTAGTTTAGATAAATCAATTAGTGATTGAGATTTTTAATAAGCCCGACTCAAATACATAGACTATAATTGAGACACCTATCACTCAATGGCAATATGTTGTAACTCGCCCTCATAAATTACACTGCCTTTTATTATAAGTAGGCGTGGAGAAAAATATTATTTCAGTTAGTTTTTCATTTTATTTTCTGAGTTAGCTTAAGTAAAAGTGTTTGTATAGAGACTAGCCGCCTTTAGATTACAAGATTAACCTAAAGAAACATTCGCTAATGGAAGTAATTAGGCGCATTGTCGTGGAGAGTGCAATACACGTTACGCAGCAGCAAAACGTACAATTGTTGGTCTAAGCTCGAAAGTAATCCTCTCAATAATCGTCAACCCTACAAATTATAACATATTTGATTAATTATGAAACAAATTGCTAGCTTGTGAGAAATATATAACCGCAAAGAGTTAAGACAAAAATAGTTTCATTAAAAAATTAAATCGCTTCAATTCTGAGCTTTCTAGTTGCATTTTTTATTTCAGATAACTCATCTAGCAATTGAAACGACTGACGGGATACCTATAATACTCCGTGGTGGAGCTGGCTACCGCTTCTTCAATGTTGTGATAAAGGCAAAACCTGGCGATCAATTAAAAGGGAGTGTTAGGGCGTATTGCAAGCGTAGCAACGGGACTTAGCTGGAATTAAAAACAAAGTGCAAAAACCTTTAATAAATTAATATGAAACGTTCGCAATCGTAACTTTTTTGTCTATTATTTTTTTATCTAACTTTTTGTTTGTCCTAGTTAAATAAAAACAGAAGTAAATGGACATATAATTTTCGCAACACTTACAACTCCAATATTTAGTAAACAATAAACAACGAGTAAGTAAGTGCTAAATATTTATAACAGTAATACTTATTATCAAAAGGTGACCTGGGTCGTCTCAACATGAAAACATTTATAATTACGTAGCTATTTAAAATTTGTATTGAAGTAGGTAATGTTTAATTAAGATAATGGTTTGATTTTAAGATGCAACAGTACTAGCATTGCCTGGGTTCTTTTCGTCTCAGGCGAACCTAAAGGAACCGAGCGAAAGCGAGAAAAGATTTTCACAAAACCAAATATAACAGTAAAAATACGTATATTATGATTGTTATATACCCAGTGGTAGATGAAACAAAAATAAAAGAAATAAAGGGTTTATTGTACTCATTTTGCCGCTGCCCCCCCCTTCTAAAAATGTCGCCCAGGGCGGGTCCCAATAAAACTATGTTCCTGAGTAACCAATATGCCGATTTCTTAAAAGACTCTTTGAATACTGCCTATCATCTCTAAAGGTTCATGCAAGCTGGACCACCATAATTAATAAAATAAGGTAAGGTGTTATTATATAATATCTTTATTTGCCTGAACTACGCTGAAGAATCTTTAGGAACAACATTTAAAAGGCCTTAAAAGTAAATATGTACTGAAAAAAAACCCTTGTGATTATTAAACGTCGATTTGTTAATAGGTAGACTTCTACGATAACTTGATGTAGGCTAGATAGCTGTAGACTAGGGATGGCGTACCTTTATTGATTAAGGTGTCATTATTTATAAAAGTAGAAATAACAATGTGGCTACAAGCCTACAACATGCCTTCCAGGAACAACGTTATCAAGTCGAGAGCGCATTTCTTGTGACTTTTAGGCTCCAACTAAGTACTATATTTGTTGGCACAAATTGTCAATATTATTTTGTCCCATGTATTGGTTCGTCATCCTTTCTATAGGCTTTAAAACTGGTGCTAATGTGCTACGCCAGACACCGAATGAACTAGCGTGATAACAGTAAATTGGTAGCAGTGAGTATGTTCATTGATGTAGTCGTTTCGATGGTTATATAGAATTTAAAAAAATTAACAACATAGACGTACGTGAAACGAAATAAAATGTTCTGACTCGTACAGACTTCCTTCATGAGTAAGTGGCAACAGGTGAAATTGTAAATGATAATGCGTGGGCGGGCATCGTCTACATCGCATCGTCAGCCCATAACTCTAGCCCCGTTAAGCCATCGCCGGTGTAAATCACGTTTGTTTGCTTGTCCGTTTGCTTTCTGGAACTCTTTTCCGCTTATTTGGAGAAAAAATAAAAAAAATCACTGTTAAAACTCTCTCACTCATGACTAATGCAATTTTCTACTGCGCCGTTTTTTTAGAGTGTCGGCGATATTCGGAGATCCAGTAATAACATTAAACTTGAGTCCGACTTCTGAATAAGGTATGGCACTGTATCTCTGGAGTTTTCGGTGGTCAGTATGTGATCGTTGAGGTTACATAAAAGGAGTAGCATGTAACAAAAACGTTATTGGCAGAGACCGTTCTACCAGTAAAAGTATGATTTTTTGAGACATTTTTTGTGCATAATTCTGTCAGAGCACTTTTATGTGACAGACACGTGGACAGATAACTTGATAAAGGTTGTAGGAACACGCTGGATATAGGCCGTCTGTGACAGGCCCATCAGGAAATCTTTAGGCGAGGTCTGTGTTCAGCAGTGGACTTCATGTGGCCTATGATTGGGATTATTATGAGTTTGTAGTTAATTTGTGATATTATGTATCTTAACCGCAATGATGCATAAAATTGTGATTCAAATTAAATCATTCAATAGACATTTTAAGTAAATATTCTTTATGCTCGAGACGTGTAAATATACTGACTCATAGTTTCAGGTTAATACTACCATTGGGAACTTACTGAAGACTGATTCATTAAAAGATCAAAACACATATTTCTTTTACTTTCCAGAGAACCAATTATACCCAAACATTTCCTTATAATATTATCTGGAAATAATATGAACATTTTAATGTGAACTGAATTTTAAAACGAAAACAAAGTTAGCAGGAAATGGTGAAATTGATATTTAAAAACCTAACATGAATTTCTGTATTTTACGGTGGACGAAGTGGCTAAGGGTATCCCACCAGTGCAACTTCTGTAAACTAGGATCCATAGTGGCAAGCATTATAATGAATTTTCTTCAACATTTTTGAAACGCTCAAGCCCATCATATTATTTGTCACAACGCTTAAATATTCCGAGTAAAGCCGTTGGTCCTGCGCCTGATCTCTCCCCGGTCATGTCGGATTGCCGTCTCACCGGACTATGAGAGTTGGGCAACAGAGAGTGCACCTGTGTATTGCGCACACATTTGTTTACTATAATGTCTCCTGAATACCTAGTTGATCCAGTCCTAGATTTCTAAATGGCCGTATAGGCCGCGGCCTATGGGCAGCCTCTTAGGGGCGGCAGATTTCAGAGGCCGCTCACTCCATTTAATTTATCATTCGTTTATTTAACTTTAATGCCTTCCATAATACCAACAAATGAAAAATTAAGTATAAGTATTTTATAAATCTACATACATTATACATATGTACATACATATATACATACAAACATAATCCTATCTACATGGGGTGGCGGAAATTAAGTGGCTTACACTTATAAAAAATATTAATCCGGCACTGAGTTGATCTTCGTTGAGATTGGGCGCCGTGACCAAATTTGGGTAGAAGGGATGAATACATTTCGAGTAAGTATTCCAAATGGAAAGTTCATTGGAAATGCTTCCTACCTAGAAATCGAACCTCACTATCGGCATCAAATGACACTACCAATGAGAATTTATGAGCATGTAACTCATTGAACAGTACTGTCTAAGTATAGTGAAGTACACAACGTCACACAAATGGAGCGAGTGTTATAAACAATTAAGATCATTCGGTTCCCGCGGGATTGAGGCGGTTTTAACTAACTCGATGCGTCTACGGAGTGTCCCTTTTACGTGTTTAATCAAACTTGCTATAGATTTTTAGGAGTTTCTACTTCGCTGTTACTAGGTTTACTCCAAGAACTAAGGTGACGAGACCCATGATGGCCTACCTAATTTTAAAATGTTCATAATATCATTTTCTGAAAGAATATAAACAAAAATCTTTCCAAAATAAAGCACCAACAAAAATGCGTTATATTGTGTTTTATGGTGATTTTCAAAAACATGAACATGTCAGGAATATGGGTGCTCAACTTGGCCTGTAAAATTATACGCACGTTATCAACATACTGGATTTACTTTCTTAGTATGAATATTCTTCATTGATTTTTTGTGTCTAAGAACTTGTATCGCGAGTGGAACACTTCACCTGAGTTCCGTAAATTCTTTTGAAAATATAAAAATAAGCAAAAACAATAAAATTTACCTATAAATTCATGTGAAACCGATTATGTATATGCATTAGTTAAAATAATACAATTCTTAAATTTTAAAAAGGTTACTTCATGGAAATAATAACTTGGCCAGTGTCACGACGCACTACATAAAAAGAAACAATATTTTCAAAATGACAGTGGTGGCCTTTGGAACTAGTTGGAGATGCAAATTCGATTCTAAATTTAAGTAGAATCTTTGTAAGCTGGGCTCTCACAGGAACCGGGCTATGTTAGGTCACACCAAAGAGAATATAATCACTACGCTTTAGGTCACACCACTTTAGCTAGTTTTTCTTACTTTAGCTCTTTTTGTCTGGAGAAATTAAACAATCGAAAGAAAATTCTTTCGAATGTTTCTAACGCGCCAATATTTTGGATAAGGATACCATAAATTATATGAACGTATGTATTTAATATTCGTTTCGAAAATTTGGTACCTATACATCTTTATTATTTATCTGCGTAGGCTATGCTATTTTATAGTTATAATTATTTACTGGTTAAAGAGAATCTGTTGCGGTGGAGCAGCATGCTAATGGTCCTAACTACTCAATAAACAGCATAACATTATCCGACGATTTTGAATAACGCACCTCATAAGTAAATTATAGGAGATATAAGTTACATACAAACAATTTATTGGTGTGTAAAATTTCGGTGGCAAAAACAATAGACAGATACTGGCGAGCCCTGATTCATAATAAATTTAAAGTCACCTTTAAACGTAATGCATATTGATAAATATTTAAAATTATACAATAAAACAATTACGATAACTTACAACACACTGTACAACTGCATTGAATCTCAATGTGTTTTATTAAGATCAAACCGATTGTAAGAGACAGAACGGGCGCGACGTTCCGACACAATTTTTATCATCGTACCCTCAAAATGATGTAAAAACATTTAGTTTAGTATCATTGTTATTGTGCGTTTAATATGTACCTGTGTGGAATTAGTGGTTTTTTTAAGAGACGGCGGCCTGACATCCAAAGGGTAAGTACACTAATATTTTAATTTACCTATAAATTAAAGGGAAAAGTTATTTTTTTTTGAGTGTTTACTATAAGGTTTAAAATCAAAACAGTCTTATGAATCCTATCGTAAGGGCCACATAGATGTTCCACATTCATACTATTGCATGACGGTTTTGAACTACAGTCATCTTCCTGTGAAAACATTTGTATTCGTCTGTTCTACAAAAAAAAAAAATGGTGATACGTGCTACAAGAGTGACGATAGTGAAATTAGTGATGCGTATTCCTGTAGGTTTGATAATATAGATATAAGCAATCCGAAAAATCTGTTCAATGATATGTTGTGTATGTATGATAGACACTTAAAAGTACTCTTTACAGTTTTCCTTAACAGGAACAGTTTCAATGCCTTCATTCTTAGTAATTCTAACGCTTGGATCTATAGCATGATTACGTCAATAACTACTAACTCCGGCCGCGGACATATATAATGGTTTTAAGGCTGCAGTCCAGGGTCCCGTAGATTTATAGGGCCCTCTTACGTCAATAATATTTCAATTTAAAGAAAGTTTATAAGACTTTAGTATAAATAGTTAACCTACACTGTTAATTTCTTTTGCAATAACTTCTTATATTGTTTATGTGTCTCTGTCATATTAGATAAATAATATATTTTACTTTACTCTTTTTTCTTCCATACTCTGTACTTACATCGTTATTGAAAACCGTTTTTGACAAGATGGCAGTAAAACTAGAATTCGCCTCGTCCCAACTCTCGGTCCGCACATGATTTTAAAGTTGATACACAAACCCAGCAATTAACTAATAGTAGGCATATCGAATACTTTTATGTTAGCTTTAGCCTATAGGTAAGTAATTAATAATTATACCATATTTGAATCGGGTTTTTATTTTACCTGGTCACGAACAACATTAGTAGGTAATTTTAGTAAGAACTTAACTAGTAGCCCTCCTTCAGATAGAATATGCTACATCAGAGTAGCATCGCTATCTTAAAGAAACCCCACATGTAGTGACAGATTGGTTCTAGTACTGCGTTTCGTAGTGAGATATTAAGAAACCGAATGTCCTGAATTCTTTCCCTCCACGATTTCTATTTCTCTCCTTTGAAACCGGTATGAGTTACACGATTTTTTGGTTACGTAATTTGCAAACACTGGACATCAATTAAATTAGATAGCCCACCTCCTCTCTCGCCAGCTTGTGCTGTTAAAAAGTATTATACAGACGGGTACCTATGTAATTTACAGCGTGTTAATAGGTATTACTGATGTAGACTACATTACGTACATAATGTGTATCCAGTGTTTTTAGTTTAGTCGCTTTTGTTCATGCGTATTTGCAAAGCGTAGGTCGATAGTTAAATAATAAACAAAACTTTAAGCCATTAGACAAGCGTTATTATTTCAAGATTGTTTCTAGTCGGGTTCCGACTGTATAGTTGAAGTTATTTAATAAACGTGAGCGAATTTATGATGCTTTTTCCAGGAGAAATAAGATCCAAATAGTCTTTAGGCATAATCAATTAAGTATTCATAGACCGTAGACATGAAGCCGGAAGGCTTGAAGGCTTTCAATCAACGTTTACAATTGTATTCCTACAATTGTAAACGTTGATTGAAAGAATTAAAACATTTCCATTTTTTTTATTTCAGCGTTATCGATTTTTGAAAAGCATCTTATGTATAGTCCTAATTTTCATCTGGTAATGTACACTAGGAAAGAATATCTTGTTTACATTTTCTATGAAATTGCAATTGTCTATGTATTTTTGGTTTATGTCCTTATTATTTTAAAATTTAATACTTTATTTTACTAAATTTAAATAAAAATTAACAGTTGCAAAAATCACGAGATCAGCCTATTGTGTTATTATAAACTGGCTTACAATCATAATTTAGAATACACTTTTTTACCACGTTCTCCAATATGGAGTCATAATAATCGTTGCTTATATTAATTACATACATACATCATTTTAATTACACCTCTAACAACAGAGAATCAAACGAAAATCTCCACACGATACTGTAGAACAAAACTACTATTTATAAATTCACAAAATTAAATCAAAAGGTCACGATTTATTTTGTTTGATGTACGCACACGGCGCGTCGCAACCGCGTCGCCTTTGATACAAATGACGTTGTTTTTAGACTACAAAAAACATATCACGGTGTATAAAACGGTGTCAACAAACTGCTTGAACGGGAGTCAGGCATGCGTTCATACAGGTGATAATATTATGTAGACAAGATTTTGGTATAAAATTGGTTTGTGAAAGTCTACTGATGTCTAGTAGAAATGTTTGCGCATTTGGTCTACATGGGGTTTGAAGCCATTGGTGATTGGTTACTGGCCACTGAGTATATAAATATTATTGGAGGTCAGGGTTTATCAGGTTTTATATTGTCTGTACGTTCTAGATTTTTTCTTTCTCATTCGGCCCAGCAACGTTGCTAACGTCTTTTTTCTTCAAATAGAATCAACATGACC
Organism: Manduca sexta; assembly: GCF_014839805.1. NCBI lineage: Eukaryota > Metazoa > Arthropoda > Insecta > Lepidoptera > Sphingidae > Manduca > Manduca sexta. The sequence goes on from NC_051140.1 coordinate 8,397,574, forward strand.
TTAATCACGTCCACTGTAAATCTGTATTAGAGGAGAAATAGGAGTTGTGTCGCATTGTATCTGATTAAGGCAGCGCTAGGCGGAACGTTTTAAACAGTTTTGTATTTAATGTTTATTTCTGATTTTAACTCATATTTATAAATGTTCAAGGCACCTCAAGTCCTTCCTTCTACTTTAAAATTATTTACTAATTCAACGAGACAAGAAATATCACCTCGAAATATTTTACCGTTTATTAAACTATTGAAATGTGTAATTTGTCTTTCCGACATCTGTTTACCACAATCATAGTGTGTCTGCTATTTTACTCTTGTCTGTCTGTACCCAGAGCTTTAATCAAAATGTTATAAATATTTACTAACTCCTACTATACAATAAATGTATACAGAATAAAATAAAATCTTTGATTAACATAAAATTTCTTATGTTTACGCAAATGTTAGACATTGAAATAAAACTATTTTATCGCGGTTTTTTATACATATATTGTAATTTTCTCCCGACATATCGAAGGCTGCAGCCTTCATAGTCACGGGGGACTGAGGTGTTGGTCGCCCGATAAGTCAAAGTTACAATATCTACCTACATTTACAATTATACAAAATTTTAAAAAAAATCATCTGTTGACGATCCGATCTACGCAGCATGAGCTCACAGTGTCTTGAAGTCTGGCAGTCAGTCTATTGGGTTCCAATTTAATTAAATCACTAATCATGTCATTACACTGCGTTCGTTATCCTGAGATAATGTTTGATTAAAGATTTCTCATAAGCCCCGGTAATTGCTATGCTACCATTTTCTTTTCATTTCTTTGTGTCGAGACAAGCTTTCTCTTCGCCTGATGGTAAGCGATACGACCACCCATAATCAGTAGAAACACCATCCAACACCATGATTTATAAAGTATTGTTTGATATTATATTAGAGACCTAACACCAGTATACATATATAGCTACAATTTCTTTCCAACGATTCGTTTTATCATAGGCTAAGTGCGTTCTTATGCAGCTATGAAGATAATATAGATGTAAAGGTGTGAAATAAAAGGGACGTGCGGACCATAGCCCTGTAGTACAGAGACTGGTGGCTGTCAGCTTCTTTGTCTCTTTTCACAGAACGGTCACTTTTGTGTGGATATACCATAGAATTGAGAAAGTTGAAGGTTTTACGGCTTTCAGTCTATTTTCAAGCTTATTATAGATTAAAATACATTAAAATTTTAAGATCGTGGTGTCATTAGATAAAGGCAGACATGTTAAAATAAAAAAAAAAACACTTTTCATATAAAGCTTAAACATTTCTAATAATGTGTTTTTAGAAATAATGTTTAGTTACATAAATTCACTGCCCTTCTAAGATTAGCCATAGTGGTTACAGATTTATGATTAGAGTAGAACATTATTTCATTCAACGACTTGTGTATTGAGGTATATACTATATACGCTGGTCTGCAGTTATCCCGTTGTCCGGGATTGTGAACGTTTATTAAAAGTGGTTAGTAAACAATCTTATACTAACAAAACATTTTTAGTACATACTTATATTAAGTTTACTATGAAGGAAAAAAAGACGCAATAAAATATTAGAACATTGTCGTAAGCTTCTGAAAAACAGCCGTTATAAAAAAATCATATTTTAATCTAGAATAATTATGTTGGTGCGTCTTCCTAATGAGTCTTTAGTGTTGACTGTCATTTATTTACGCAATTTAGATTTCATTGTCTTTATATCACGTGGATTTGTAGTTCTAATATACACAATTCAGCCTAATTGCGTCACTGCTTGAAAGTTCAGACAGGTCGTACCAACCCGTCCGCGCCCGTAGCGTTCGGGGGCTCGACCAACCCTCAATCCAAGCTCCCGCGCTCACTCGCACCTCCTTCGATCCAATTTTAAATGTCAGATAGATAATTATTGTGCAACGTTCTGGCGACCGATCAACTCTCTGCCTTCAGTAGACCTGTGTGTCCAGAGTTCAGTTCTCGATTCTTGCGTGAGTCGGCGCGCGCGTTCTCACACACGAAAATTACCTCTCGAAATAAACACTAAAGTGCCTGTGACAATATGTTAAAATAGTTTCGCTGTTATTGTGAACTTGAATAATGGAGAGGCGAAGGTGATGGGTGTTTTCAAAATTTTTGGCGTAAACATTGGCATAACTGCAGTGCTTAGGCGATTTTGTAAATATGCATGAGAATAATCCGTAGATAATTTTTTGTGCTAATTTTTAATAACGAAATAATAGGTTTAAAATAAAATATAGACCTTGTAAAATAATATTATAAATGTTTTAATCAATTGAAGTGTAATAATATTGTAAAAAGTTGGAAATGAAACATTACCTATAGTTATTAGTTGTCTTTCATAAATCACCTTGATGGTTAACCATTTAGAATAGTCACGTAACTTTATACAAGAAAAAAACAAAGTAATTTAAATAATAATAAAAATTCCTAATGTCTGACAGTGACGAAGGGCTTCACATCTGTGTATTATATAAATGACCACTTGTATTTTGGGTATAATACATTATTTTGACTATCAATGAATTAAGTACTGCTTCGGGATAATAATATTATCTAAGAATATCAACCTTTGTATACAAAATGTCAAACTTATCTACAGGTTGTTCACGTATTATAGCGCAATACTAAAAGTAGTTATTATTTAATTTATCTACATTGTTTTTGAACTGTCTAGCAGAGCGAAGAGATACATAATGATTGATGTAAGCGACTGTATTTTGTTTTAAATGACGTTTTATTTTATGTTTGCTTACTGATGCTAATATTAGTTTATGTTTGATTAGTAATACGAACTACAGATGATATTATTGATTTTAAAGATTATAATATAAAAAGAAAGGTATAATAGTTGTGACTGATTTCCTTATCATGTATGGGAATTACTTATATTTCTATATCGATTAACAAGAATGAATCTAATTATAATTAGCGAGTGTTATCAAAAACAACTAACAGAAAGTAACGAACTCTCAGTGTTCGGAATCGCTGTGTAGGAGTTATATGTATCAAAAAATGTGGATTTAGGGTCAACAAAAACAACGGACAAAACATCGTCTGTAACATTTTGCCAAAATTAATTATTTCTATAGAATTTTTTAAATTATTGTCGCAACTTGGAAAATAATAATATACCAAAAAGCTAGTCCTATATTTTAAGCGTTTCTACGTGTAAATTCAGAATGTAGACTTACATACTTTGCCAGTTGCGAAATCCTAAAATGAAAGTCAATATAAAAACAAAATAGGTACATATTCAAATTATAGATTTAATGGTTTACCAGTAGCAAAGACCTAAAATCGATTAGAAAAAATCATAGTAATCTAATTAACCTTAGAAGTTCTACGCGTCATAGGGCAATATAGGTACATAATCAATGGTTATTGTCCGTAGTTGTCCTTTATCAACTTGCTTTTGTTAGTTCGTTGATTAGATACACCCTATTTTCTTTAGAATTGATGATGAAAATCTAATAAGTGCCTTTATCTAACTTTGTTAATTAACTGAAACCGAGTTAACTGACTGACCTAATATTAAATAAAAAATATTTTAACATTTAAAAACAGTTCTGCATTGCTTTATTATTATCAAATTTTTAATATTGCTAACTCAGTTTCGTATCAAAATACTGAATCGATACATATTACATTTAACGTTTATTTTATATGAAACCTAAGTATATAATTTAAGGAAAATGAGTGAAAGACAACGGCAAGACAATTTTAACAATCGTCAATTTTATAAACTGTTAAGTATATTATTTCTCGTCAACGAAAAAAGCGTTTGTGCGACGTCTAAATGATTGGCAGCGAAAGCCAATTTTGTTCGTAACTTCCTAACAACATAAGTGAGCGATAGGAAAGGGGGTTTAAATCTTTTGGGTCCAAGGCTAAAATTATATTATTCGAATCATTAACATCGAACGCTCTAAACTGTAGTATAAAGATAATAAACAATGTTCAGATCTGCTAATTATATTAGAATAATATTATTATACATAAAATACTATTTTCCTTTCCCTATATAGGGTATATTCATTAGTCATAATACTATCATGTTGTAAATATAACTCATATAGGATTTTAAAGCACATTATATAAATAGGTTTTTGAGAAGATAATTTTTAGCGGTTTATCACGATTTCGGACCATACCTAAGAGACGGGCTTAGCCCGAAAATCTCAGTTTCAAGATTTTGATATACTGCTAAAATAATTACATATATAATATAAGAAATAATTTTACTATGATACACAGTGATCAATAGAAAGTTCTTAAATTACAATAAACCTAGAAAGAAAATTCAATAGATATTCGATTCGAGATTATTATCTGACATCAAGATTTTGATACGAAACTCACTTACTGACAACTAACTATCGAACTTGCGTAAAGATCAGCGGGTGAGCAATTGATAAAAATGTTCCGCCCATCGTTGTTCCGGGGCTTGAGCCTGGATGACTCTCACTCCGGCTATGAACTCGATAGGAGTCGTCGTGCGTCGCTCTCCGCCGAGCAGCGGAGGAAGCTCAGCATGCTCAGGACCTCAAGCATACCCTCGCCGCTGACTCCGGTGAGCCACATTTACCATTTGGTACCCTGCCCAAGAAAATGCTGCCACCAGGTACATACCCGTTGTTGAGCTTTGTGCTAACTGTGTGTCTTCTTAATACATCATTTGCCATTTTTCTGATTATATCATAATCTTGTCCTTGGATTTCCCTGAATTTAAGGTTTGTTGGTAAATTTCAGTATATTATAACAATAAGCTGTGGGTACATGAGTCCTCATTAAAAATCGTCCACAAATTTGAAATACCAATTTGGATTTGACGTCAGTGCCTCTTCACGCATTAAATACTTACAAGTGTGAGCAGACGATTCAAGATAAGAAAGTTTATACAAATTCTTTTAGTCAAAATTATTACGTATTTCGCGCCTTTTTACCATAAATATAATAAGTATTATACATTTCAATATGAGGAGACACGAGTACTTATTAGAAGAAGTGTATAGACTCAATGATCAATTTTTATGGTACACTGAATAAATAGTTGCATGTCGAATGGATCCATTCTGGACAAGTGTCGAAAGAACAATCCGAAAAAGATAGAAAACAAATAAATATCGTTCACGTCTAAACTAAATATTAAATAACAAACACATTTCAAATCGAGAACAATGCAGTCTCGAAAATCTCATTCAACAATAATAATGACAACCATTTTCAACACGATTCGACGAATACATGATCGTTCGTTTGTAAACACGATATAAATATAAGACCGCTACAAACTTTCAGTTTTAATGGTTCTAAATCACATAAACTTGACGCACTTTAACACCCTGAAATGTCAGTCAAGTCTGTGGACTGATGGGCTGTCAAAGTCTTAGTGTAAAATCAATTTCATCAAGCAATCAAATTGGTTAATATTTTTTATTTCATCATCAGTTATTATTGTTGCAGGCCATTGCTTGACGTGCAAGGTCTTCCCTAATATCAAGTACTAGCTTTTGCCCGCGACTGGCCGCGTTATAACGTTTTTCCGGGATAAATATTTACCCGGGATAAAAAGTAGCATATAGCACTCAGGTGTAATGTAGCTTCCTATTGGTGAAAGAATTTTCTAAATCGGTTTAGTAGTTCCAGAGATTAGTCTCTAAAAACAAACACAGTTACAATCTTTTTTTCTTTATAATATTAGTATAGATGTATATGGAATACAAGTTTAAATCAAATTTAATAATAATAATAAGTACATGGTACGTGTACTCAAATTCTTTCCAATTTTCTGTCATAATGATAATTCGTTAGGGTTTTATTAGCCTGTTTTCGAAGACCACAGAGATTCAATATGCGGAGTTTTCTTCGATATTCTACGCTACTTATAATCATATTTATTAATTATTACAAATTCGTTTATCCATCATGTAAATAATTTAACTTCAAATAACAAGTCGGTAGTTACAATAAATAGAAAAAACATTTATTAATAATATTAATGACATGCACATTTTCGATCGGCAGTATATATTAACTAGAGCAGCGTCCGATTAAATCCAGAAGTTTTGTGGTAACACAACAGCCTAAAAACATCAATCAAACAAAAGATCGACATATTAACATCGGCATAACCTAAATAATTACGTGCAGACTAAATATTGGCCGGTTCTATATCAAGCCGCTGCACCTGTGTTGAACAATACGTTAGGGTCGCATGGCATCATGCCATCGCACTTATAACATTTGCATTGATAGAACAAGGCTCACCAGTATTGAATCTGACATATTGTTATTGTAAGGTCGTAGATGTACTTGGTTTCAATCTCTTTATGTATACTTAACCGATATTCAAGAAAATATACCACCTTATTAATGAAAGTAACTTAATTTTTTTTATTAATAAATTTATTTAAACTATAGTAAATAGAAAAAGATTCGTAAAAATATCCTCGAGCAATCAAATATTATGAAAAATATTGCGTAATCTTAAATAATTGAAATTCCTAATAGCAATGTACTTAACTGCGTTATTACTTATTTATAGTCGACATAAATCTTAACATCCATGGCTACTTAAACGATTACATTCAATTTGTTCCACGTTGTTATACTTTTTTAATATGCCATTAAAAGTCACAGTTTATCGTTAGCACCGGAAAGATTAATTATTTGATAAATAACGTTGGTTGTTTTGCAACAAAAAATAAACATTATTTGGTCTCCATAATATTCGAAATATTAACTTGCTGGACTATAAGATAATAGTTTATTTAACTGAATTTTCATAGGATTATTTATTTCAGTTAAGTATATAATCGACTAATGTTGTTTGTCACTGCGCCTTTATGAAAGGCGTTTACCGCTACAAAATATCCTAAAACCATGCCATAATATTCTATTATTACCCGAGGGAGCAAATTACCAGGATAAAAATTTGCCTATATTTTGGTCTAGAATATCGTCTACTCGATAATTTAATAGATATCCGTATATCTGTTTCTGCATTCATGAAAGCATTTCCACATACTTTCGCATTTATAATATTATTAAGAACTAAGTTTACAGAAATTTAATTAGTTTGATTTGTTATATTTAGTTGAATACTAAGCGACAAAACATAATTGAATTACGCGACACAATTCCATTTTTATGTATATTTCGTAGCTATTTTAGTTTTTAACGAGACGTATTTAGTCCGCTCCAATTGTGGCGACAACAAAGCGATATAATCTGTTGTAAACAACTGTTATTAATGTTTACATAGCTCGCATATTATAAGTTTCTTTGTTATGTTACTATAATATAGTACTTTGAAGTGAAAGCAGCTGTTGTATATGAGATCAAAGTCATTGTCTAAGATTATAAAGAATTTTTTCTTGGCTTTGGGTATTTTATAGCTTTTAATTAATATTTTTCGCAGGACGATGATGCCAAATTACTATTTATAGTAAACATACATATAGGTTATTTTTGATTGACAGATGGATAGCATAATCAAGCATGCCTATATTGCTATGGGCAAAAAAGTTTTCATAGAATTGGAAATTAACAATAAATCATTAGTCTGCTTACACAGGGTCATTTATAATTTCCATTATTAATTGAACCCATATTCGTCTTTACCTCTTTTAACATTGTGTCAAAAATTATCCATAAATAACAAATATTTTCGCTAAAAAACCCAGTTTTAGTTTTGTGTTTTTTTTTTATATATTAAGTATAATATAGCGCGAATATAATGTGTGAAAGTGTATTTCTGAGTTTTCAGTCAGAAATACTCTTTCACACTCAAGAAGTTATTCTCTTCGTGTAGTAGTAGTGGACTTAGGGCATGTCAAATTGAATCTGCATTTACTAATATTTATTTGTTCAAAACTTAGACTTTTTTATTTTACATCTGTGGTTATAATCATTTATGATAAAGTTTATCAAGTGGTATCAAGAAGAGTATAATATGATAGATTTAGAAGATGAGAGAAGTATAATATGGTTTCATTTATTAACGCAATGTCAAAATGACCCAGTATAACAGCTATGTTTGTTAAAGGAAAATGTTGATGAGACTAGCAAACGGAGTTGCAAATTTGTATTTTGTAAAGTGTAATGGCATCAGTATATTCCAAAACAGCGCAATCGCACAAAAACAATACACTTAAACCACTTCAAAATTCAGCCACTAATATTGTAATTTGCGTCAGTGTGATATGATAATTTAGAGAAATAACTGCGGTGGCACGATCGCCCTGCCCACGCGCCGCCGCTAATATAACTACTGGTGAATGACACGGCTTTACGCTCTCTTAATGGCTTTTTGTATTAGTCCGTTAATTTTTGAACGATTTCTTGAAAGCCGCATTTTTTAATCGTCAGCCTTGGTCGACCCAGTGCTGTCTTTTTAATTGCTTGCTTCGTTGTAGTATCATATTGAACTTTGATAAAATATAACAAAAATTTTCGCTTATGTTCCATCCCGTGATCTGATAGGGGTGATTCAATCGCCATATCAGGCACAAATACTTACCAGACTGGTTTATTAGAGCAGGAAAACTCAACATAATTTTTCCCGACCGGGACCACAGAGTGTTGTCATACCGTGTGGCGTGCACGCCATACATCTACGCCACCGAGGCTATAGGTCGCTGCTAAAATATTCGTAAATTAGTATAAATAAAACGCATTTGATCGCATGCACCGCAAGTGATACTCGCAGATAAACAAATGACGTCGACACACTTGTATCAGTAAGCTACGTAGTATTATTTTGCATCCTATGGTATTCGTATTTACTTCATTTTCTGGCGATTAAAAAAGGTGAAATTCATATTCAAAAGAAATAGAAACAAGAACCTAAATAGAACGAAAAGAGGTAGATTTAGAAATTTAGTTTTGCGTTCGCTTTTTTTTTAAATTGAGTTTTCGATAGTAGCTAGCTATATGATACTTATTTGGATCAAACGAAAATCTATGCATTCTAATCATCTCCTTGATCATATTGATTGATTATTATTTAATGAAACTCTTTTCAAGGGCACACAAAATCCCTGTGTTTTCATCCAAAATCGACTTCCACAAAGTCGTCACCTTGTCTGGCCGAAAAACATTTTACGAAATTAGATGCTTTAGTACAGACGGTGTTTATCACAGTTTGAAGATTTATGCGCAGTGTCATCGTATTTGATTCATCGTTTAGAAAAATAATTTTATCGAATATTTAGTGGAAAAAAATAAAATTTATTTATATAAGGTGGTTATAGGATTCAAAGATCTGCAATTTTTGGTGTGTACAACTTCCATGACATAGGACGATTGATTTAACTGTAGCAATAAAACATAATTTAAGATGTATCTGGAATAATCTAGATACAAATTACAAGGAATTATTTCCAATTTTGCCTAAAAATCTTAATGGCTTTCTTGTTTATTTCTAATACAATGGGATATAGGTTTCACCAATTAGATATAAATATTATCTTGTTTATAATTCGAATCAAATTTAATCAGTATATTATACATCAGTGGCAAAGCGTCCATATAAACCTATCCCTACCAGTTTCCCTTTTAGGCTGTAGAGTTGACTGTGTATTTGATGTAATGTATGGGAGTCGCAACTCTAGCTATAATGAAACTCCAAAGATGGCACTGTATATATTGTATATTTCAAAACTCCAGAGTACGTTTAATACACAGAGGCGTACTTAGATGGTAATAGTAACAAATCGTAAGACGTACTAATTAAACAAAGACGCGCGTTGCTTTTATACGGGAGGTATGGTGTGACACAGCGTTCTCGCACAACTACGCACGTGCACTTACATAGCTGCGCAAGTGTGTGTGTCCCAACACCATTCCCCCTTTACAAAAAATAACGCAACGCATAAAATCAATTTTATAAAAGAAGTAACTACACATAAGTACAATAAAAACAATATGTGACGAGTACAAATTCATCGCTGACTAATAATAACGCTAGACACTGGACACTGATGCTGTTGTTGAACATTGCGATAAGTTCGACGCGTCAACAGGATACAGCTCGTATTACGCGTAGCTGTCTGCAGGTGGCGAGGTGTTTGTTTTCGTTGCAGCGATTGATACCTCTTTTCTTAACCACTTTTAACTTTGCGTCGACATTGTAACCACACTGTAGTAACTAACACGATGACTAGCAGTGATGCTATGACGATCAATGTTATGTTAAATTGATTAACTTGCGTTTCAACTGCGCTATTCTGGGCTATAACTACTTCTTCTTTACTATAAGTTTTGCCCATTGTTACGATTATTCGTAAAGTGTGGATTGTCCGCGAGGTCTATAACGTATGAAGTTATAGCGCTATAAATGCTTCTTATACCTTATGACAATGTCCAAGTAAGCAAATAAAATGTTACAAATAATTTAAAATCTAGGTCATCGTTACGCAGTTTGTTCGCGATGGGTAACATTTGACAAAGCAATTTGTTTTAAAATTATTCAAAGTTATAACGTTAATGTTATAAAAGACATAAAATGTGTACAAAAACTGTCCATCGCGAACGCTTTGCTGATCGAGCAGAAACATGAGCAGGCATGTACTCGACTCGATACCGTGCGTTGTTTACGATCTGATGCAATAGTAATGTTTCGAAGAATTGTTTTGCACATGATAAATTTTGTAAAATATAAACACTGTGTTTATGAACAAAAAGAAAAAAAAATTACAAAGACAATATAATGAAAAATAATAACAATATATTTTGCGGAGTCCGTAAAGCGGTCCGACTTGACGAAGGTTGCTAATGCACCCTTAATTACTTAAAAACTAAATTTAATGGTAGCATGCCACGATGCACGTTCTGCAATAAAAAATTAACACGGATTGGTTTTTTCTGCCAATCCGCCGGCAACGCCATCGTGACAGCGCCAACAAAAATGAGGCAGGTAAACCTGCGCCTAAATACTAGTTAGTTTATATGCTAATATTAGCGTGCGCAATGCAACGTATACATTCCATTCGATATACAGTTATGTTGTCTACCAATGTGTTTATTGACATTTTACTATAATTCTAGTAATCAACAATAATAAAATTTTATAAATGTAAAAATAAAGTAAAAATGTGTAAATAAAATGTATATGATTATATAAAAAATGAGTCCTAATTAATCCATAAACCTTACAGGAGTATTGACTACTCGACCACTTCTAGTAATATGTTGTTGCTTTTGTGTCGTATCTTGTTGCAAAACTGGTAAATGTTCAGTGCGACTATTACTAGGTAAAACATTATTACGAACAATTGTTTCTTGTTCATTAATTACGAAAGCTGGTTTCAACCTATCAATTGAAATGCTAGCTTCGCGATTTGGGAACTGTATTTTATATACTTTGGAGTCCCTTTCTAAAACTTTAAATGGTCCATCATATGGCGGTTTAAGCGACTTGTGAACCGTATCGTCCCTTACGAAAACGAATTTACAATTTTGTAAATCGGAGTTCACGAATATTTTTCTCGAGCATAGGGTATCTCGTGTTGGTCGATAAGTGCTGATAGTTTTACGAATTTTTTTGGGTAAACTATGCGGATCATTGGGATCATTGTCCGTTGAAGTGTCGTAGAATTCACCGGGCAAACGTAAAGTTTTACCAAAGGTTAATTCTGCTGCGCTCACTTCGTTATCGGTACGCACTGCTGCACGGAGGCCAAACAACACGGTAGGTAATTCGTCTACCCACGTGGTACGGTTATGCAAACGCGCCATAAGCGCGGCTTTCAAAGACCTGTGCCATCTCTCTACTATTCCGTTACTTTGGGGATGGTATGGCGTGGTGCGAATTTTGTGGATCCCTAAAAATTTCATCAGTTTTGAGAACACGTTTGACTCAAACTGGCGACCTTGGTCGGTCGTGATCCGGACGGGACAGCCGTATCTAACTATCCAACCTTCGTAAATACACTTTGAGACTGTATCAGCGTTTATATCTTGCACGGGAAAAGCTTCCGGCCAACGAGTATACCTGTCTATGATTGTTACTACGTATCTATAACCTTGCGGAGATGTCGGTAGCGGACCAACAATATCTACATGGACATGTTCGAAACGTGCAGCGTTCGGAAATTTTCCTAAATCCGAAATAGTATGGCGGCTTACTTTCGACTTTTGACATTGTGAACAAGCTTTAGCCCACTGTCCGATATCTTTATTCATGCTCGGCCAAAAGAAATGTTTCGAAACCATTTTTCGCGTTGTGCGTATCCCGGGATGGCTTAAATTGTGAACACTATCAAAAGCAATTTTTCTAAAATCTTCTGTTATATAAGGTCTAACGGTGTCTTTAGATACTTCGCAAAAAGTGGTTTATTGCATGTAGGTAAAGAGAATTGCTTACACTGTATATTACTGTCGCTACGTGGACTTTGTATCAAGCGTGTTAAGTACTCATCTTTCGCTTGTGCGTCCGCCAGTGTGTCGTAATCAAGTACAGTTGGGCACAAAATTGTTTCTACACGCGATAACGTATCGGCGACCACGTTGTCTTTGCCGTTTATATGACGTATGTCGACCGTAAATTCGCTAATAAAAAGGAGTTGTCTCGTTCTCCTTGGTGTTTCCTTGTCGTCTTTGCCGCATTTTGAAAATGCATGACACAAAGGCTTGTGATCGGTAAACACTATAAGGGGTCGACCTTCGAAAAGTTTTCGAAAATATTTTATAGCTTTGAATATGGCAAGCAATTCGCGGTCGTACGTCGCGTATTTTTGTTCCGTAGGCGTAAGTTTTTTTGAAAAATAACCTAGTGGCTGCCAACTTCCTTTAATTTTCTGTTGTAAGACTGCGCCTATAGCAGTATTAGAAGCGTCAGTCATTAAAGCAAGGGGAACATTCGGAAGTGGGTGCGTCAATGTAACGGCCTTTTGCAGTCCTGTCTTACACTGAACGAATGCTTCTTCCGAAAGTTCGTTCCAAATGATTAAAGTTTTATCATTTTTCTTTGAATTTACTAAGTATTTATTAAGTTCGTATTGGCAAGACGCTAAATTCGGTATATGCGGTCTATAGAAATTAAGCATACCTAAAAATCGCCTTAAATCGGTTATCGATTTAGGTTTCGGGAAATTAATTATAGCCTCTACTTTCTCGGTGAGTGGCTTAATACCATCAACACTAACTTCGTGGCCTAAGAATTCTATACGCGACTGTCCGAAGGAACATTTATTTAAATTAATAGTGATACCATAGGTATTAAAACGTTCAAAAATTAACCTTAAATGCTCTTTATGTTCCGTTTCATTTTCGCTGGCGATAATAATGTCGTCTAAATAACAAAATAAAAAATCGAGTCCCTGTAAAACTGTATTATTCATGAAGCGTTGGAATGTTTGCGCTGCATTACGCAAACCGAAGGTCATGCGGGGAAACTCAAAAAGGCCAAACGGCGTTATAATTGCGGTTTTTTCTATATCTTGCTGTGCGACGCTAATACAGTGATATGCTCTATTTATATCTAATTTTGAAAATATTTTCTTATTAGCCAAAATAAAAGTAAAATCATGCAATCTAGGTATCGGATATCTATCAGGCGTTGTAATAGCATTTAATTGGCGATAGTCCCCACAAGGTCTTAATTCGCCATTTTTCTTTGTTACGACATGTAGTGGACTAGCCCATGCGCTTTTGGAAGGCCTGCAGATGCCCATCTCCTGCATGAGTCTAAATTCCTCCTTGACCTTTTTATATCGGTCAGGCGGTAATGGACGAGCGCGCGCGTGGACGGGTGGACCCGTCGTCTCTATATAGTGCAGTACGTTATGAGACGGAGTTTCCCTGAATGACACAGGTTTGGTGATTTCGGGGAACAAACATAATAACTCGTGATATGGGTGATTTTCATTAATAGAATTAACCGATGGTTGTTTAGAATTTACAACAGGTGCTAACACTTTTAGATCAGTAACTTTGTCTATAAGCTTGCGATTACATAAGTCAATCAAAATTTTGTGATGTGCCAAAAAATCAGCGCCGATGATAGGCTGTTTAACATTAGCTACAATAAATTCCCAACGGTACGGTCTACGTAAATTAAAATTTAAAATTAATGTTTTTGTGCCGTAAGTAGCAATTTCAGTACCGTTGGCGGCATATAATTTATAATCTACACATCTACTATTTTTAAGTTGCTTTTTAGTTACTGGTAAAACTGAGACATTTGCGCCTGTATCTATGAGAAAATTCATACCCGAGTTGTAGTCCATCACTGAAAGGCGGCTGCATGGTGTTACGGCGCAGACTTCAGCCGGGGTCTGCACGCCGCTACCTAGTTTTTTGACTCGGAGTTTTTTGACTTCCACGAGCAGGGCTGGATACATTTGCGAGCTTGCTGCCGGTATCTGAAATGGTATTGGCATAATCGTTTATTTGGCTCTGGCGTGCGCTGCCGTGTCGTTGGACGCGTGAATCGTCTGAAATGACCTCTGCTACGACTTCGATCTGGCTGCATACGTTCTATGTTATTTAATCTTGAGTTGATCTTAGCTAACTCCGCCATAATGTGAGCTACCCCCTTGTCGTTGTCATGTTGTTCCTGTGTCCTTTGTACTACCTCGGAAACTTGTGAGCTGCGAGTGGCCTCGGCGACGTTGTCTGCAATGACGGCCAAACTATCAAGGCACTTAGTTTCTGAAACGGTTAATACTCCTCGAACTGTCGATGGTAAATGCGTCTGCCAAAGTACGCGAAGTGTATCATCGGGGATTTTATCCCTTGCCAGGTTTCGCATGCGCTGTAGCAATTGAGAAGGCTTCTGGTCGCCTAATTCCATTTCACCAATGAGTTTTTCTATCTGCCTGGTTTTGGAATCTTCGTACATGTTTAACAACTTCGTTTTCAGCGCCTGAAATTTTCCTGTTTCCGGAGGTTGTGCCAAAAAATCCGCTATAGATGTTATAACTTCCTTGGGCAATTTTCCGACGGCAATGTCAAATTTTGTGTCGTCGCTCACCTTCTGCGGTGCCAAGGTTGCTTCGATCCGGATGAACCAGACACGAGGTTCATCTACCCAGAAGTCAGGGATACGCGCCTGAACGGACACTCCCAGTAGATCCGTTTCTTGAGTCTGTGTATTTGGAGCTTTGGTTGCCATCTTGAAGATCACGTCGGGGTCACCAATGTAGAGTTGACTGTGTATTTGATGTAATGTATGGGAGTCGCAACTCTAGCTATAATGAAACTCCAAAGATGGCACTGTATATATTGTATATTTCAAAACTCCAGAGTACGTTTAATACACAGAGGCGTACTTAGATGGTAATAGTAACAAATCGTAAGACGTACTAATTAAACAAAGACGCGCGTTGCTTTTATACGGGAGGTATGGTGTGACACAGCGTTCTCGCACAACTACGCACGTGCACTTACATAGCTGCGCAAGTGTGTGTGTCCCAACATAGGCTTATTTAGGTTTGTCTTAGTTTTTGATTTGTGCTAAATTGTCTGTGATATGTTAACAAATGTAATTTTTTTTGTCTCGAGTTATCTTTCGAAAAAGTTCACCTTTCGCCACTGCTATACATATCTTACAATAGGCGGTAGAGAGTGCAAATTCAAACGCTAAGATATTATCCTTTGTTAAACAACTATGCTTCCGTCCGGAGATCGTAAACGTGCTGTTTTTAATCCAAGTCTTTGATGCGATTGTACAGTGCAACATTACACGCAAATCGACGCTAATTCCAGTATAACTTCTACACGGTACATTTCTGATTTCAGTCGACTTTTTGACTGTATTATATGTGACCCGTCTACGTTGATAGATAACTTGCATCTGTAACACTTTTTCTTTTAAGTTACTTTACGAAAGTGTAATAAAACAGTCCAGTAAAATTATTTTATGTTTTGCAATTAAATCCTAGTTAGGTTAACGAGTGTTATAATAATTTAGGTTTAAAGAAGCGCTAGGTTTATGATCTAAGTTTGTTTATAACAATAAAATTGTTGATATAAAAATGTAAATATTGTTATTTATGGTGTGACATGAAACAAAAGCATTTGTCGTATCGTAGAGCACGAAATTTGCACAATGCGATGCCGAGCACAACTTGCCAAGCATCCATGTTAGTTTCATTGAACCGAGCTATAATTAAAGTTTGCTAAAAATGGCCTTAATAGCACTTCAGTTATTTTTATTTGTTGTTATATTTTTTGACCAAATTTGCCCTTGTCACGCAGATTAAAACATATAGTTAGGTACCTAAACACGTGACGCTGAATGTATACTGTGACATATAGCATATTATTTTAAAAAAATATTATGTCGAATTAGGTAAATATTCAATTATATCTAATATGAGTGATGACTTTGTGTTTCGGAAGATAGTTACATAATATTACAGTAAGTATGTCTTGTTATAGTTTAGATATCACACAGAAGGTAAGGAGAAAATCTATTATGATATGAAAAACACTGAAAATTTAATGAGATTGATTAACAAGCCATAAAATAAACGAAAACACGTGTTTTGCTTTGTACCGATTTCTGATTCATCCTAATTATAATAACATACATAATGCAACACGGAAACCGCAATGTAGGCATGAAATCTTTTACATGTTTCTAACAATATATTTACGATCGTAGAAGACACCGCGTCCGCGTGATACTAAAATAATATCTCGACTTGAAATAAGTTGTCACAATGAGTTCAGTGTATTACCTGTCAATCAGCTATTACGGTAATTATTCGCTTAACAAGTCATAAATAATTATTATTATCGAATCAATGTGTTCTTGAATCGAATCAATTCTTGTGAATTATTATTCACCTGACTGCCTCTATGTAGAGTACTACACAGAAGTAAGTAAGTATACTGCAAGTACTACTACTCGTAGTTGTACTGCAATTGCGGTACGGCAGTGCTCTAAGGTCCTCAAATCTCGGGTCGGGCAAAGTGATATTTGGGTTTTTCTGCCCAGTATAAACCCGGAGTCTGGAATTTGTGCTCGATATGGCGATAGACTCGTCCCCATCACATCATGTGATGGAACACTTACTTATCGAAAAGTAAGATCCCTAGTTGCGTCTCTATATACCCCTTCAGGGATAAATGCGAGATGTGTGTATTTTTTAATTGCTTACGTAATATTCTTTGATAACGCAGTGAAAGTAGAAATTTAATAAAGAAAATGTTGTATTCTTATATTTAAACAAACATGTAAGTAACATAAATGTTAGAGTAACAATATGATTCTGCAAAGATAATAAAAAAATCATAAATAAAAGAAAGTATAAAACACTATTTATAAGTGTGTAAATCTTTTCAACGGCCTCAACTGAAACTGAACCACTGAGCAGTTATATTTAGATCGACGGAATAAAGGCAGTATTATATGTAGGTGTTATAATATTTTTTAAGTTAAATAAAAATAATATCATTGATTATAAAAACATCATGCGTAGCTCGATGTAGCGATTTTAAAGCATATAAAATTAATATTGATGCCATTGTTACTATATTTTTTATCGATTTTATTGTACAAAAGCATAATATGATAATTAATTATTTTGGCTGATAACTAACGCCACTACTGCTTGTTAAAAGTAACAGACACATGAAACTTTTCCTTACAAATTTCTACAATAGGTATATCGTTTTACAATATGTCCTGGCTCCTGAGACCTTATCCAAAATGCCTACAAATTACAATTGTTAATGCTGACATTATGTATGGGAATGCTATGTATAAAAATAAACAAAATGGTATTATAATCTTCCCAAGGCAGTATCACTTACAAGATAGTTATTGCTCTGTACTTGATACGATTGGTATGTTGTAGCCCGAATGCGTGGGGTTGAACAAAGCTTTGTTATGTTAAGTTTGTAATTAGTGCAACACAGAGGTATAAACAAACTTAGACTCAAACTCAATTCCAGGCACACGATGACATTGAAAAAGATCGACAAAACATGATTTAATACATATAACTTGTTTGACATCACGCACTTTATAATAGTAAGGGTTTGCTCGCGGCTTCGCCCGCGCGACGAGCTTTTACCGCAAAAAATGTCCCTAAAACCTTGTAGTGATTTATAGCGCCAAATGTATGACGCCAGTGTCATCAATAAAAAAATAGATTAAAAATCGCAGTATTTAAACAAATAAGCAAATTACCCGGTTAAGAAGTAGCGTAAGTGCTAATTCAGGACAAAGTCTATCCGTGTGCCAAACTTCATTCAAATCCATTTAGCTGTTTCTGCGTTTACTCCTAACAAATATGTAAACGTCCAAACGTCTAGACATTTTTACAATCTTTTCCATTTATAACATTAGTAAGAAGTAAGACACACAACTGCAGAGAGTAGTGAATTGTTTTAGAAAAGGTATAACACCTCCATGTAAACCCAGCCCAGTCGACAGTTACGTTGCGCGCGCATCAAATAGAATAATTGCATACGACAGGAGCGATTTGCTTATTTTTACCTCGCCACTACAGCGGTTATACAGAAATAAATTTCTATATACAAAGATTTGTTGTTTATCTTACGGATTTTGCGCGAAGATCTCACTTTGTCTCGGATACCCGCCAAATAGTATTCACGTGTGCTTTTAGATTTCTTTACGTCTCATGATTTGTTGAACGATAATATCTTTGTTTATTTTACTATATTTAGGATAAATGCACTGGCTAATCTATTAGTTTAGGTATTTTATAGTAGCTAATCCGGACAGGAAATTCATTGTATGATATTAATAGTATAGAATGCAGATGACGTATAAAATGTATCACCAAAAAAGAGGAAGATCTTTCCTGTCCCACCTAGCTGTAGACATACCTTACATTATGACTCTCAACGACGTTATCACCATACATTCGGCGGCATTATGCTAAGATTAGTTTTCTACATCACTAA
Organism: Manduca sexta; assembly: GCF_014839805.1. Classification (NCBI taxonomy): domain Eukaryota; kingdom Metazoa; phylum Arthropoda; class Insecta; order Lepidoptera; family Sphingidae; genus Manduca; species Manduca sexta. Next base: position 8,416,485 of record NC_051140.1, read on the forward strand.
TTCTTTAGATTTATTTATTTATTTACTAATAAAGACACAAAACAGAAAATATACTAATCTAGTTTATACTCCAAAACATGTGTCCTGATCCAATTCAGAAAAGTTTGCTTGTGTGCCTATATATCTATCTACTTAAAATACAACATTACGTGCTTTAAGATTACGTCAATTTAGTCATTAAAGGCAGTAAAACGTTCCCTCGCCACTCAAGATCCCGAGTAGGATCTGCGCTTGATTATAGTTATTGTCGGACCATCGCTCCCCAGCAAACTGATATCGCGCGACAGAAATAACCACACAGAATGCAATCACAATCAGTTACATCAGCTGCAGTTTGCCACTTATGCTGTTAACAATGGAATCGTCCCACTAGCTTGCATCAGGCCAATTGCGTAGGACATGTGTGCGAGTCCCAGAATAGCCGCGGTGACCGGCAGACGAGCCCACCAATCTCCTACACTTAACTCAAATTGTTTTGTTTGTGTGGCTTTATGTTGTGATATGACGGGCAATTGGGTAGTTGTGGTATCTGGACTTATGCGTCTTTATATAATCGTGACAGTCTTCTTACGTCATCTTAGGATATTTTGTAGGACCTTCAATTGGCATAGTTTTAACTCAGTATGGAAAATTCATTGCTCGTAATGTACACAATTATTTCAAGCTAGAGTTTGTTTATTTGAACGCACTAATCTCTGCAACTATTGCTTCGAATCTGAATTTCCGCTAATAGTAATTTATAATAATATATCTGAGTGCTACGGACTAATTTTTATCTTACGGACTTTTATCCCAAGCAATTTAATGAATACTAGTGTTCGTCCATTCGTCGAAATTCTACCGTCTAGACTCTAGTTAAATATAATTGTAAAACATATACATAAATTTTATTTTTCTGCATTCCTCGATTTAAACTTTAATCATGCCAAATCTCTCACTGTTGCGTGCGCTCAATGTGCTTAAAAAGGGGTACAAAGTTTATCTTTTTATTAATATAGGTAGATACTCTTTGATTACTCGGCTCGGCGTCGTGTCAACACAGTCACGTAGGCTGACTCCGCAACGTGACTTAAAGGACTCGTCAGATTGCTATCGTAGTAGTGTATTCCTATTATGCCACACCCAGTAGCGTAGTTTGCCATAAACTACGCTACATAATGGGCCCTATATCTAAATTTGTTGGGGGCCTTTCAGGGCAGTGTAAACTTTTGGGCGCCTACTTAGTTTAATGTAAGTACACGCCAAGAGGGGCCCAAAGCTCAGGGGCCCCGTATCACTGATACGGTTGATACGGTGGTAGCTACGCCCCTGGCCACCACAAATATTGCGTTAGGTGCAGATTTAACCCGCCATAGTGGCCCACGTAAGTGTCGCGTTCCGGGATCAGCCTATGTATATCCGGTTCCAACAGGCCGGCATAATTGTGTCGACTATCGAAATGTATCTCTTGTAAATCGATATGTACTATTAGACCCCACTCCACTTATTATTAGATACAGTGGCGTCACTTGGCCGTAGAAGTATAAAAAAATACTCCCAATTTTCAATCTTTATCTCTGTAAATTCTAAAGTATGACAAGGTACCTAAATAAAAAATAAACTTGTTATTGTTGAACATAGGAGCAATTGAGAATGTATTTTACCTGACCGTGACCCACTGAGGAGACAATAGTAAGAGCGAAAGGTAGCTTGATAACTCGATTCTATAACTAATAGCGTTGTTGTACTATTCACCTTATAGGTAATATTTTGTTCGTTTTAATTTTATTCTGAGTTTTTGTCTAAAATCTTATTAGTACAAATAAAAAATATTATTCGGTAGCTTCAGTTGTTCGGTGGTGGTTTAGGTTTCAATTCCTGGGTCGGGCAAAGAGAACTTGTGTTTCTGTTTTCTGTATCAGCCCGGAATCTGGAATTTATTCCCGATATGGCGATAGGCTCGACGTCTATCACATCATGGGACGGAATACACTTGGCGGAAATTGGATGCAACTATTGCACCTCTGCGTACCCCGGGGATAAAAGGTGGGAGTGTTTGTATTTAATTCATAGAATATACTATTTTTGAATTTGTATTTCAGGTTTATCTTGGAATATCTTTATCATTTTGAATATTCGCATACTTAACCCTATTAAAAATATATAATGATCATTTTGTTAATATTTAATGTTTGTAGTAATTCTGTGTATTGAAGTGTATATAGTCCCATAAATTCCGATAAATAAAATAGTTCTTATTATAACTTCCCAGCGAATACTCGTGACTGCTCGACCGCAAAATCCATTTTCCCAAGTTCTAGGACAACAGCTTCTACAATGCTCTTGACGCTCTCACTGATTTATTTTTGTATTTTACCTAAACATCGGAATGGTTACGGTAGCGCCGCCTGGCGTTGAGTGTAGACATTACACTTTCAGTTTTCAGTAAACTGTTCCTGAAATCTTATGGAGTTAAGGTAGTGCACTTTAGATGGCGTTGTACGCGTGTTTTTAATTGTTTTCATAACACATTTTCTGAACAAAATAATGTGAATATTTCATCATATAAACTGCAGAAAATAGTAACTTTCTTTAGAGCTCTGCATTACTTTATGTTGAAATTATGCAAATATGCAATTATTCTTTATAAAATTAAATAAACACGCGATGCTGGTAATTATTCATTATATTTATGGTTCTAAAATAAAATATATATATTTGAATACCCATCTAAAGCACGTATGTACTGGATAGGTACCCTCAGCCCGTTTTGTAAGTGAATTGATCCATATAAAAGCACTGAGTACAGCAGATAGAATAAACAATATAAATAAGTACTTATGAATGAAATATGACATGTGTCCCATGTCAGTGTGGTGCAATGACCTGCGGACGTCAATTTCGCAGAAAGTTATATCATACATACATTAAAATGTGGCAGACATTCGTGTTATGTGACATTTTATGTTTCCTTTCATCTTCAATTAAAAATATAATACGGAATAACATTTTTATTGAATTAAAAGATTTACGTCTCTTCTTGGCTGTTAGGGCTTATTTTTACATAGAAAAACTTTGAGATCTAATTAAATTTACACTAAAATTAAAATGAATCTTACCATCGTGCTTCAATTGTAATAAATAACTGTTAATAATTATAATTTTCGATCAACATAATTTATCTGTGGTTATAAAATTATATGAAAGAAAAACAAGTTAATTTATTGATCGATAATGTTTGTTACTAAGAAAGCTGATTTTATATAAGACAGGACAACATAATCTTTGTTTATATGTGTCATTTTAAAAATCACCTTTCACTTTTTCTTTTCTGTACTCCGAAATATAAACGAAAAGACATACATTGAAGTAAAAAACGCTTAATATCTAATATCCTAAACAGCAAAAGTACTCATGCTTGTCACTAAAGCCTAAACAGGTATAAATTCTATTTCCGCACCAGTTTCCATTTCCTCTATACGTTTTTATACAGCGGTCGGTATTACAATTAGACGACGACCCAATTACGTGCAATTGAGTGTCGTGGCCGTACCTAGACGTTCGATAATCATTTCCAACGAACGCTTGGGGGAAAAAGTTTGATGGATGCAAAAAGTATTTGATTAGCGCAGCCGATGTAGGGTATATTGATTTTGTGATACTTCTTTTTATGAAAGTTGTTGGTCAAGATTTTGTGCTTAATTTATTATGTAGGTATATACATAGAACGATTTTGTATTCTGTGATATCTTATTTTAAAGTACAAGTTTAAAATAGATTTGTGGTTGTTCTTGGTTTGGTCAGTTTAAGTTTTATAAATGGGCAACATCCATATTTTTTTTTCTGTTAACCACTAGCGAAGAGGGTTAACTTACTATATTTTCAATCTTTCAATTTATTTTATTGCTCTTACTGAATGCAAAAGGAAATCTACCACCCCCACATCCCACTCGTTTGCTGTGGAGCAAGCTATTGTTGCTATAGATATCACTTCTACAATGCAAAAGCAAGTAATTCATAATGCTACCTAGTACTTGTTACTTTTTACATACAATTTAATATTCTGACCATATCGATATAAACGAAAGATATTCTACTGGTTAAATGAAGCCAAATTACGACAAAATTACCTTGTTTCATAAAATAATTATTTGAAATCGCTTACATCCACTTATGAATAAAATTTAACCAGATAAGTGCATGTAAAATGTATTGAATAGAATGACATTTGCATTAACCACACAATTCACATTTCGCGGCTAATAATAATCAACAAAATACGCGCATTGTAAATTTTGTAAAATTCGTCTGAATACTTTGTTAGCATGTATCAATGTAAGTCTTTGTTATACTTAATTATTATATAATCAAACCAAGGCATGGGTCATGATGGCTTGTGTTTTAAATTATGGCCTGGTATCTTGCATTAGCTAAAGAACTAAGGACATTAGAACTTCTCTCTCCATTCCGGAGCAATTTTATTAAATTTTATCGAGCGTTTGCGCCCGGGCGGAATGTTTCCTTTTATTTTATTAATACGAGTATTAAATCTTATTTCGAGGTTATTTGTATTACGAATAAATATAATACGTTTTGTGACGTATAATTATAATATTTACATAAATACAAAGTTGTTTTCTCATGTTCCATTTAGAAAATCATAACAACAAAAGTTACGCGATCGATTGTTTATCCGCAGCGATGATACTGTTGTTTATTGTCCTGTTTTCCATAATAAAAAATATGGAAGTAGTCCATTACCTATATTGATAAATTCGGACTTCGGATAACAATTTATGAGTCCGAAATATATCCTAACAACCCAAAACTTTCTACGAAGAAAGTACCTTTGGAACTTTTTAGTTTCACATGTCCCTTTTCCCAATTTGGGTCGGTGGTAATAAATAGATAATACTTAACTGTTAAGTGTAAAAACTCGTGCCCAAAGAAACTTCATGTCGGCTTATAATAATAATAATAATATCAGCCCTGTAATAATACACTTATATACTTGCCCACTGCTGAGCACGGGCCTCCTCTACTACTGAGAGGGATTAGGCCTTAAGTCCACCACGCTGGCCTAGTGCGGGTTGGTAGACTTCACACACCTTCGAAATTCCTATAGAGAACTTCTCGGATGTGCAGGTTTCCTCACGATGTTTTCCTTCACCGTTAAAGCGAACGATAAATTCACAAAGAATACACACATGATTTTTTAGAAAAGTCAGAGGTGTGTGCCCTTGGGATTTGAACCTGCGGACATTCGTCTCGGCAGTCCGTTCCACACCCAACTAGGCTATCGCCGCTCGTCGGCTTACACCTAACCATTTTCCAACAACTTTAAAAATAACTCTCGCGTTAGTCTTGCAGAGTTCGACACGGTGTGGAAGGTGCATTGGCATGAGATGCTTCAGTTTTAATAATTAGGGAATAATTTTGTACAAATTCAATAGGCTATGATAAAAAGAATACGAAACTTAAATCTTCCTCAGTCTCACACATCATTCTCTTATTTGTCTGTATACTTTACAATATTTTATATTAATTACCTATCAATTCCTAAATATTTATGTATAAATAATATATATTACTATTATTTATTTATATTTAAAACCTTATATTCACCTATGTCTGCGTTCGCTAGCTATTAGATTAAGAAACAAAGAGAAAATCAATTCTGTGCAATCTTACAAATTTAATACGACGAAATTTTAAAGGCCGAAATATCCATGCATATTAATTATTTTTACGTGTTTCTTTCAACTGCGAGAACTAATCACTAACTAGACGTGAATTTAAATTCTTTACTTGTCAATACTTGTTTAGTTACCCAGATTAAAGGTGAAACAAAATGTATGAAAAATGGACCTTAAGCTATAACCTTAAGGTTTAGAATTATTTTACTTGAGAATAGAGTTTCTAGACTCTCTTCACGAGGTCTTAAATCTAAGTCACTCGGTGCCTAGAATTTTTTCAGCATCTAATCACAGATTAACTTTGCCATAGTTTTTGATAATTAACATTTAATTATTTGTATTTGCCCAGTGTAGGGTTTACCTTACCTTTTTCAATTATTTAATGAATAATTTCTAATTTTGAGTGTGTACTTATTTAAAAATTTAAAACCCGATCTCATTAATACCACACAACACATACACCTATTGTGTATATGTACTGATTTTGGAAGGTACATAGAATTTTTAGCTAGAGTCAAAGGCAAAACTTTATAAATAAATTTTCTGTAACTTCTTTTCTATGCCACACTGAAACTGTTTCTAGAGCAACACAATTAAAGACTAAATCAATTTGTGTAGCATAATGTATAAAGTGTGTGATGTGCTCCGGTGAAGTTTCCCATCGGCTGGCGGTGGTGTGCTGCGGCTTGCCTGTTACAGCTCAGATATTTTCATTAACCTAGCTTGGGGAAATGAAATTCATTCGTGTTGCTTTAATATAGGAAAATTGTTGGGTTAAATTTTATGTTTTTAATGTATCCAGATTTGGATTATCATTATGTTTGGAAACAGTATTTTATGCCTTAATTCTTGTTAAAACCTCTGATAGCCCGTTTCAATGTCAATTTTAATATCTATAATCAAGAAATCCAACACGATTTTAGCGTTGGCGAACCCATATCGTTCTTTAACATTACAATTGGCCTGCATTGCACTTACCATAAGTTACAGTGCACTTTACCTCGCTAAAATAAAAATATAAGTAACTCGGAAATAATATACCATGTTCATTACCTGCCATAACAATAACAAACCTCGAAAACATCATAACCGGACTTAGTAACAGTAAATAAAAATACAAACATGATCGCGCTAGAGGAACAAATTGTAATAACAAATAGCAGGCTGTTTATTCATGATTTTACCGCTTTGGACGCACGGTATCCGATATTTCAGCTAGCTCGTACAAAATGTTCGAATTCACATTAGTAATCTCCACTGGGGTAGAAAAACGCGGCGTTTTTCAATCCCCCATCACGTTTATGTTTTTATGTAGCATTTTAAGCGCATAAAATAAAAGCAATAACAAAAAATTATAAAATTTTCTAAAGTAGTTCAACAAATTAATTCCTTATTAAAGAAATCATAAAATATTAAAAAAGTCTTCATAATATTATGTAAAATATTTTATCGTACCAATGCGAGCCTATTAGTCTCTGCTTTGCGGCTAAAATAAATAAATATACCTACGAAGACGTTTTAAACAGATAGGTTCCACTACCGTATACGTATTAGTTGCAGTAGGATTAGAATTCATGAACATCTTTATTCCTTCGTCGGGCAAATCGCAACTGCGCAAACCAAACCTGCGGTTTCAACCTATTAAGTAGCATTGTAAAACTCAACTGTTCTGTGTCCTGGTGAATAATTATTATTTACTATAATTTGTTAACAGTGTTTAGAGCAACTTGTTTCATGGGCGATGAAAGTTAGATTATCGTATTGTACTATTTACAAAATATTATTACGTTAATAAGTAGGCATTATAACTCCTCTATAAAACTATTATAATATCAAAATAGTAGTTAGGTCAACTACTATTTTGATATTATTATAATTTTTCCGCAAACACATTGCCTTTAAATCTAAAAGCTCGAGCGTTTTCCTGCCTCAGTATGCGGCGCGCTCCTATACGGTTTCCTTCAGCCACAAAACGATAGCTCACTGCGTTCCCGATCTTCCCGTCGGTCGGTTGTTTGTTCGTCATACAAATTCACATACGTCGATATGTCTGAAGACGAGAAAGGAGTGCAGGTAACTTTAATTACCTATTTTTTATTGAGATTTGCGCGGATATTGTAGCCTAAAAGTTATATTTCTTAAATCAGACGGTGTTTTTGTTCGTAAATTGAAAATACCAGAATTTCATAGTATCTGTAGTAGTTTGTGTACATTTGGTAAATCACTGTTAATTGTTGCCAGTAATGTATAACAATAACAATAACAATAACAATCAAATAATATTTTCATATTACTTATGCAAGTTTCGGTTTTCATTTAATACCAGTATGGTTGTTAGTAATGTTTTACTTTATTTAGTCGGACTGGAACTAAAAAATAACTTCTGATTTGTAATGGTTGTTTATAAATTTATATTTGTTTGTGTTTATAAGGCAGGTACACAAAGTGGCAACAAAATAAAATATTTAATATAAGTATAATAATTTTTAAATGCTCTATTTTACAAATGCTAATGTCGTTTTGTAGTTGGATAATAAAACGAGTCTTTAATAATGAAAATCCAAAAGCGTCATTGGAAAATGTGCGCAGCGGATGTGTAAGTGGTGAACCCGGTCGCGATATGAGTTTTTTAAAACTTTGATACTAAGTTATGTAAATTTCGACACCAATTGGTCTGAATTTATCTTTAACGATCTAAATTGTTTGTTCCATGTACCATAGTTGTCACTAAATAACGTATTCATATAATATAATGATAAAGTTTTGTATATTGTTTGTTTAGTAACTGAGTAACGAATCACTGAGTACTTTAATGTACTCCTTACTCGCTGTCGCTTACTGCTTTTCAATATTTACATCAATAAAACAACTAGCGGGTAGTAGCGTATTTTCTAAATCTAATATTGTAGCGCGTCGGTAATGCAATAACTAAAACATTTTACATTCCGAGGAAGTAATTTGATGCATAAACAAGACGTTTTCTATATGGTTCGGTTTAAAGAACTTTAACGTAAATCAGTGAAAAAATGTTTAAACATCGAATGAGGTCGTCGGCACTCGTTCTGTTTGCAAACATTCCATACATTCGTTTATTTAACGTGGCCTGGTCGAGTGGCTGCACACCCCTAAATTAGGATACTGCGTATGACGATATTGCGTACATGGTTATTGTTCAGTCGCAATAATAATTGCGTACACCTGAACTGCGTATCACATTATTATACTGATTTTGCTAATGTACCTATCGATCTCTATTTCCCATAGTCACGCCATAACTTGAGAACGTCTTAACTGATTTCTATCATCTTTTTTTGTAATTTCTTATACTTTGTAAAAAAAATTATAGGTAGAAAAGTTTTGAAAATTACAGCTGGGTTTTTTGATAAACATAAAATGTATATATTTCTTCTGTACATGTGTAGGTATGTAACTGAACTCTTATATTGTGGGACCTATTGATTATATTTTACGGGATTTCGGGTGGGTCTCTGGATGGTTCAGATTGATAATTGGACCCGATAGGTGGCGCTGTAGGTCAGGTTTTGGGATTTTACCTCCTTTTTAGAGTAGGACAACTTCTACACTAGTTTATTATGATAAAAACGAAAAATCATTTTCTATATTTACAACTTTCAATGCGATAAACTAAAATGTGTACTTATATTTAAAAATAATAATATATATATCCTCTGTTGCAAAGTTTCAACTATTTAACAATGTTTTAATGCTGTTAATATCTAGATTGTAAATCGCCTCACTGCTCTATTGTCAGTAATATGACTGTGAGGAAAGAAGTTATGTTTTCAGGTATTTTCTTAAATACATAAATTTCATTTGAATGAACAATTGAGTATAATTATCGGATTTGAAGTAAATGTTGACGTTCCATAAACGACTGGTTGTTTTATTATGAGTGTGTAAAACATCGCGTTGTATTTAATAATCACGTAGTAGTATAAGACTTGAGGCTAGTCTAGATATCTTGTAAATACATATCAACCACCTTACTAATAATCGTTGTATATTTATGATAGTTAATCAGTATTTTGTCTTGCTATGTTCAATGACATTTATCGTCAGCAGAAGCGAGACAAAATATTGTGTAACTAAGACAGACAACATTATTAGTAAGGTCCATAGTGTCCACTTTGACAACAAAATTAAAGGGCATTAATATTATATTGTACTATTTATGAATAGTATAATATTTAGGACAGGTTATCCTTCTACTATTCTCGATAGAAAAGTTATGTAGTGCTCGTTTTCAAGTCGGTTACTTGAGAGCCTTCCCTAAAATAAAACGTCCTACATAAACCATAGGGTTTATGTATGTCTATATCTTTGGGGGAAAATAGAATATTTTTTATTATTCTAGAACATGGGTTGCGTCTGCAGGTATTCGCACAAATTTCATTCATCCGTGCAATACATTAAAATTAACAGAAATTAAATCAGCACCTATACAGCTATATAACATGATAGTATATATACAACGAAATTAACATGCCTCGGTTCGTACCGCTGTTTAGTGAAGCGGTCAGTGTACATAGTCGCTATGTAGGTACGTCAATATGTATTGTGACCGCAGGAAGGTGCAATAATCTAGCATCTCCTTGCTTTGTAAGCTAGTGTGGCTTCATTAAACGAGCGACAGGCATGAGGGTGTACCACTGGAGAACTCCTCGAAGCAACCAGCGCTCTTAATCAAGTGGTTTCGAATATGTGGAAGGGTTTACCTTTCCGTTCGTGATTCTTAATTAGCATTAAAAATGTGTTGAGATTAAACACTGTGAATTAATATGTATTCACTACTTTATTTAGTCATTCCTAACATGGAGTTTAATGACACGTTATAAGTAACTTAAAGCATTTGAACTAATATAGACGACTGATGGTTTTATCCCGTTTCCACTTTAAAATTTTATAAAGTTAAACTCTATGTAGGATATATAGCAGATAGGATATTGGAATAAAAGAAAGTTGTCTACAACTTTCTACTAGACAAAAGAGGCCAACCGTTTGTTTTTAGGTGTATAGTTATTTTAAAGTATAATTAGTGTTGACGTATTGTAAGTGCAACTTTGTTCGCCTGCGTAATAAAAAAAAATTATTATTGACTAGCTTCCGCCCGCAGCTTCGCCCGAGTGGATTTCGGACTTCAAAAATGGAGGAGGTGCTCAATTTGTCGGGATGTTTTTTAATGTATGGTGGTATGCAGATGGTCCGATTGTCCGGTCAGGGTCTAATGATGGGATCCTGGTGAAATCGAAGGAAGCATATAGCATGATTCAGTATTCACGCGCGATGGCTTATTATTAGCGTACTTCATGTATAACTTTGGTGTTTCTAAACAGATTTCTATGATTCTTTTTTATGGAATATTTAATAATGTTAACTTTTTTAATTAGGGATGACTGAGAGCAGCCCCGGATCTTGAATTTTTTGAAGGCGGGGCAAAATCTGGATAATGCCGCCCCTAACCACCTATATTTTTACTTTTGTCATCATCATCATCATTTCGCGCTCCGCGGGAAATAATTTATGTGTGTTATATACTAGTCTAGCTTTTGCCCGCGGCTCCGCCTGCGTTATAAAGTTTTTCAGGCTAAAGTTTTCCGTTATAAAAGTCACGCTATATATTTTCTCGGAAGCCTGTGTTCTTCTCAGGGTCTCAAACTGTCTCCATACCAAATTTTATCCTAATACGTTGGGTAGTTTTTGAGTTTAACACGTTCAGGCAGACAAATCCAGCGGGGGACTTTGTTTTATAATAAATTTTTGGTTAACTTTTTAAGAGGAACAATCCCGTCATACATCATTGTTGCATAACTTTAACCGTTTATATATAATATATTTTCCCCGTTTTTGCAACATGTTGAAACTGTTACTGCTCTGCTCCTATTGGTCATAGCGTGATGATTTATAGCCTATAGCACTCCAGGAACAAAGGGCTATCCAACATAAAAATATTTTTTCAATTCTAACCGATAGTTCCTGAGATTAGCCATTACTGAACCGCTCCTATTGGGTATAGCGTGATGATATACAGCACTCCACAAACAAAGGACTATCCAACACAAAAGAATTTTTCAGTTCGAACCGGTAGTTCCTGAGATTAGCCATTACTGCTCCGCTCCTATTGGGTATAGCATGATGATATATAACCTATAGCACTCCACGAACAAAGGGCTATCCAACACAAAAAGATTTTTTCAGTTCGAACCAGCAGTTCCTGAGATTAGCCATTACTGCTCCGCTCCTATTGGGTATAGCGTGATGATATATAACCTATAGCACTTCACGAATAAAGGGCTATCCAACACAAAAAGAATTTTTCAGTTTGAACCAGTAGTTCCTGAGATTAGAGCGTTCAAACAAACAAACAAACAAACTCTTCAGCTTTATATAATAGTATAGAGTATAGATGTCGCAGTAGTCAAAGTTGCGTTAATGATGAGATGTGTATTCGTCTGCCAAGTTTGAATTTCCCGCCCTCTAAATTCGCCGCCCGGGGCATGGCTAGCCCCCCCCCCCTAGATCCGGGGCTGACTGAGAGTGTTATAAACGTAAGAGTAGACAAATATGATGAGAAAGCTTCGAACTGCTTTGCTATCGGGAGCTACACGTGTTATTGTGAGTCAACCATAAAAGATAGACATATGCTGTCGTGGGATATTTTTTATATAATTTTAAGGCGAACATTTCTGTCATACATGATTTCTGTGTAGCTTTAACCATTAAGGTTGCACCCGCGGCGGAAACTTAAAAAATGGAGTAACTTCTCCCGTTTTCCCAACATTTCCCTTCACTGCTCTGCTCCTATTAATTGTAGCGTGATGAAAAGTATACTATAACCACCACAGGAGTATGACAAATAATTGTACCAAGTTTCGTTAAAATCCGTCGAGTAGTTTTTGTTTCTATAACGGTTATACAGACAGACAGACAGACAAAAATTTTACTAATTGCATTTTTGGCATCAGTATCGATCCCTAATCACCCCCTGATAGTTATTTTGGAAATATATTTCATGTACAGAATTGACCTCTCTACAGATTTATTATAAGTATTGATGATAGAAGAAGAAGATAGATATAGATTATTTGAACGAAATGAACTTATTTCTTTACAAAGTTCTCCAAGATTACATATTTCTTATTACGAATACGAATTTTGTACTTGAAACACATTCAGATTTGTGTACCAATCAAAGGAAAACAGCGTTTATAACTTGCTTGCTTTATAAAATAGTAACAGATCCAATTCAACTACACATTCTCATAGTGCACTGTAACCGCCTCCTGCTCAATTTCCTACAAGGTATAGATCACTTCGCCGCAACTTATTAACTGGCTTTCCTAATAATTGGAATTTTTATGATATAACATCGCGTGCAATTGCATGCATTTAGATCTTATTTTCGATTATTCTTACAACACTAACTTGTAAGAATAATCGGAAATCTAAACCTTTAAGAATAGAATATTGTAATTTGTTGTAAATAATTACGTATTAAGAGGTTGTCTCTCGTGAGTGAAGTTTCTATATAAACGCTATTTCTAAGACTAGCAAAGGAGACGTACCCCATAGTGATCATTTAATATATTATTTATTTTATTATTCAGTGTGTACATTTATAGTCCATAATAGATTGTTGATATTATGCTCTTCTAATTATTATAAGAATCTTTATGCACATACTTACTTACCTTCAAAAATATATAGAAACCATAGGAACAATACAAAAGATACAACGTAGCGATTTCAAAGATCCACCACAGTAATACAAAGAGAAAGTCGTTGGAAGGAGTACGGAATTGCTTCACATACATTCTGGAATAAATCTGCATGAATTTTCCCTTTGGAAAGAAACTTCCGCCATGTTACCCTTTGACCTTTGAAATCCATTTGGTAGGCTTTCACCTTTAAAGAAAATTGAAAAATTTATTGAGTCTTAAAATTGGAACAGGAATTTAATTCGTGGTTTTAACGTTGTTTACTACGACAGCAATGATTAAGTAAAAAAGGAGAAATATTTTTTAAATGTATTACGAACAGATCCGGAACAAGTTAAGCTGTGAATTCCTACCATTATCTAGGTTTTTTTAATACATCATAATAAAGGGTTAAAGAGATCATTCGCGATGATGTCCGCTTCTACTTCTCAAAGAAGTAATTTGAAAAAGACAATATTTACAATTTGTTTCTCAAAGGTTCATCTATCCATGAAGATACGAATCAATTGTATCTCAGGTACATGTGGGTCCAGGAAACCAGTGTTTGTATCGCTAAACTACGAACTAAGTACATATTTTGTCTCCCTTTCAAAACTGAGGATTTCACCATAGATGTTCTTCTATTTCACATAGATAGAGTTTAAATTGTAAATGGTTGTTAAAAAGAATTATTAAAAAGCTGTGTATTGCCACATATGTTCAAATATAAGAAGACAGTTGTAACAATTAATACAGATATTGGAAAATAGAGCGACTCGAGCCTCGAAATTCAATATAGTGAATTAATGTTCGTGTTGCTTTGAAGATTTTCTTTACAATCTACAATTTTATTCTACCGCTTACGTTGGAGTGTAGACATATCTTTAGGTTGATTAACTGTTTCTGACACGCTCATGATTATGCTATTAACATAATATTTTTAATTTTATTACAATATAATTTTATTATTGCGAAATTAAATTTATGTTTGCTATTAAAAGTTGGATGTTTAATCACTTGTACTAAAATTATCATAGTTAATTTTTTACATAATGCCTAATATTTTGTTAATTTTCTTTTTAAATAATGTTTAACTATTTGAATACAAGTTTGACTTGTATTTATTTTTATATCAATAATAAAGCAGTCATTATATAACTTTTATATGCTTTATGACTATTTACATTTAAAGCATATTTTTATAGATCCCGTGAAATCGTACAAATAAACAGGCGTGTTAGTGATGTTAACGAATGTACGATAACCGAAATCATTAAATGTTGTGCAAACAGCGAATCCACTGATGTACTAAAATAATTCATACGTCACTACGGTAGATAAGAAACAATACCACTCTAAGGCAGACTCAAAGGCATATTTCTAAAGGAAATGAATCTTATGTCGGAGCGTGTAAGGTGTTCTTTCCACATGCACAGACAATATTGAAAATGTCGATATAACAGACTTTATGTCGCGATGGCGAGATAAATTTCTTCAGAAGAATAGCTAGTAGGTACTAACTATTTTAAGTGGTATTAATGCATACTAAATTAACGATACTCATCAGTTAATTAGGGGTCAAAATGACATATAAACTACGTTCTTTTTCACATATTTTGCAGTACCTTTAACATTCTTTATCAAACCAAATTACACCTACTGAAATTAGTATATTGTTATAAGCTTCCAAGACCATTGAGTTCCTAAAATTTCTAGCTGTTTTAAAAATGCTTAAGACACTAGCTATGCAGTTACCATTTAGTGGACGGTTGTCATGTTGCGATCAATTGACCTCGAGCGCAAACAGATCGCTTGGACACGTGCCCCGTGGCACGTCGCTCCCTGCCAGTGCCTCGTACCTACGTTGTGTACAGAGCTGGATATAAGTACTAACTACATTTTGTTAAAAGACCAGTATACAGTTTGATACTTATTGAATCAATCGATTAATTTATATACAGCGCACCCGAATTTCGATTACGAACTGCACGGTTCAAATGTGCGTGCATTTACAAATACAATAAATTTATTTATTTTGATCTTCATTGTACACGAAAAAAATACTGTATTTAATATTAAAAATACTTATGGCAGAAAAAATATCCAAAAATCTTGTCAATGATATTCCAGAATGTTTTTTTCGTGCGCATTAAAAACGTCTATTTGACGCTGAGTATGACAATCGGAAGTCAACCTTAAAAATAATTGAACATATTAAGGGCAAACGTAAATATTCCTTATCGACATTCCACTTATAGATCCAAACGACCTTCAATACACACAAACTTAATTAAATTACAGCTCAAGTGTACCGAACGAATTGGTGGCTAATTGGGCCACTCGCAGGTAAGAGCTGTAAATGGGCCTCGCATGCCCAGGGGAAATCGGCCGAGTGTACATTGAATCACAGTTTAATGTCCATTGCATCTTTCGCTAATTAATACAATACGGTTCAGAGGGTTTGGGGTTTGTGTGTTGTCTCTTGATCTAGTTACAGTATATTTTAGTCGACCACTAGTTCAGATTCTAGAGGCGATTGCCAGACCGGCCGACACAGTTCCTATAGGTTACAATGTGTCTACAATGATTTGACCAACACTTCATTCCTCTGAGAGAATTATGCAATAATTAATGGTAGTGCGTCAGACAAAAATGTTAGTGAAAAATATAATATTTTATAGGAGAAAAATATACTGCGATGTTTTATGGCCACGCGGAGCGCATTTTTGGAAGCATTGTGTTAATATTGTTAAATCTTTGTGCAAATCAAAACACATTTTAGCTTATAAAGGAATACTTATATATTTTTTATTTATTAAGTTTTCTATGCTTGTGGTTTTGTTATTTTAGGAAGAAATTAACACAATTAATAATGAAAACTTCGATTATAGAAGTTTATTGGTAAATACAACTTATATTACATTAACTACTATGCAATCAAAAGGAAGATCCCACTCTATGTCTAGACATACGCCATCCACTACAAAGTGAAGTGTCATCAGTTAACGCAATCAGGCCAATACGAGCTAGGACGAGCTGATTAAGCTAAATGGAAGCTAGCGGGGGTGCGCGCACGTCAGCCATACAATAACACTAACCTATTGTTATTGTTATAAATTAACTTTAATAAAATCATCATGGAGATATTGTTATGATTATTATAGCAATTTACTTGGTTTCATTCGGTTTATTTTTTATGGATATAGTGCTGTTTTAGTATATTGGACCTTACTAATAGATATAAGCACATACACACACAGAGAGAGGGAGAGAGAGAGAGAGAGAGAGAAAGAGGGAGAGAGAGAGAGAGAGAGACGGCTTTAATCCCTGAAAGGTAGGCAGATGCGTAACTGGTGCACCTATTTTCCGTTATTCCGGCCCATGATATGATAAGGGTCGAGCCTATCGCCATATCGGAAATAAAATTCCAGACTTTTGACTGATATTGGGTAGAAAAACCTAATATCAGTTTGTCCGACCCGAAGATCGAACTCGAGACATACCACTATAGTCGCATCGTAATTTAACTACGCCACCGTGGCAATCTAAGCTTGATATAATAACATATAATTACCTTATGTTTAAGTAACCTTAAAAGTTTTTGTTACATACGTTGAGAACAATTTTCCACCATTCATTATTATAATTAAGAGTTAATTTAGCAAAATTTGGAAAGTCATAATCAATGTCTGAGCCTCATACCCTAACATTGACGACCAAATACGCTTCTGTTTATTTATACACTTGACCGATTAATGCTTTACAGAATTTAACGCGATATATCTTTCGTTCCTGTAGTTTATCGGTAGAACCCCTTATTTCAATCATAAAGGGTTCTGGATATACGCTGTTCAATATTCATCAAGCGATGCCGAGATCGGCGAGTTTATTTTTCATTCGACTGTATTATCAAGTACGGACTACGTTAATTTTACTGAATACGAGTGCATTGTAAAAGAAAACTAGTGGAACTTCTCTCTTTCCATATAAAGCATATTTTTCACTAATGAGGCGTTTACGTCAATAGTAATAAAAGTATATTGGCTGTTGTCGTATACACCTTGTTTCTTTTTATCAGCATATCGTATGAGACATTTGTCTGAATCTAGAAATGATATGCAACGAGTGGTCTCAGATATTACATTCATAATATGTTGTGGTTATTATTCGTATTATATGCTTACAATCAACATTCGTATTTCCGACCTTTCTGAGTTGACATAAATATATTTTTTCTAGTGACCTGTCATAATAATATCTCAGATAGTAGTAGTAGTATGTAGTGATTGTAGAGTATTTTTAGAAATAAACGACAAGGAGAGTTGAGACAGAACAGACTATCATATAGCCATAATTATACATACGTGTACATTTGTATAAATAAATATGCATAGTCTTTGATTTTCTCACAGTTTAGTCGGTTAAAACAGAACAGCGTTGCAAATAAAATCTGTTCTATTCAATAAATATGCTGAGAGAGCAACTGTTACGCGTCAAACTCTGCTCCGTCGATATTTCCAGATGTTTGTAAACAATATATTTTCGGCTTTAGCTGTGGGATGAAGTCATAAATCATACACGGGAACACCTTTAAATCCAAATTTTGCGAGTCGTCGACCCAGAATGGGTGTGCTGAAGGAATAACGGTATGTTAAAAAAATAACATTGTTTTTTGTTTACGACACATTATAGTCTGTTTGAATATTGGAAGATATAAAAATCGATATAAATTGTTCCGTACTGTTTTAGAGCGATATAGAAATACTCCCATTTAACAAGAAAAAAAACGAGTGTAGTATAATCAGTTCTCGAATTGTTATTCTCATATTTGTTATATTCTTCGATGTATATATCATTTGCCCTGTGTTACATACTATCCCACTGCTAGGCACGGGCCTCCACTACTACTGAGAGGGATTAAGCCTTAGTTCACCACGCTGGCCTAGTGCGGATTGGTAGACTTCACAGACCCCCAAAGTTTCTATAGAGAATTTCCCAGGTGTGCAGATTTCGTCATGATTTTTTCCTTTACCGTCACATATTACTCGATTTGTAAAAATATTTTTTGTATAATAGTTAGCTTCTGTTATGTGATCTTAACCTGAAAAGAGCATCCACAAATCTTAATATCAAATAAATCATGGTCGCTCTTAAAGCTGATTTTTCAACCATCAAATAAATTACGACAAATGGGACAAATTCACAACTTTTGTTATACATATAAAAAATTCATTTTTTAATCGCATTTGTTGTACGTTAACATACGCATACCTTTCAACAGAATTAAAAATCAGTCCTTACTGAAGTAAACATGACGATGGCGAGGGGTTTTTTGGGTTTACTGAAATACAACTGTCTGCAAAATGCACCACCATCACCTTTAGCGTTGATTTTGGTGAAATAGACCCGGAAAGGCTGACTGTACTATAGAACTGTTTGCAACATCCCTTTACCACTTTAAAAAATATTTTGTGTTTAATTGAGAGTACCTTTTTATTGATTACACTAAGAAATTGTCTAACTGACAAAACTTTTGATTTATTAAAATTTCAGTCACCTGTTTTAATATTGTCTATTAATACCGTGACCTAATCAGCCGATGCAGTCATCCATTATTAGTCTCCAGCTACGTTTTGCCAGAGGCGAGCGGACCGCAAGCAAGTTATAAGCACATTGCAAAATGTATACAGCATGCTACAGTATTGTTTTTTAAAATATAGACTGCGTCGTTGTATTATGTTCCGATTGCAGTGCTGAGGTCACCGGTTCGATCTCCAGATCGAGCAAGTGGTATTGGGTTTTACTATTCCGTATCAGTCCGTGCAATAAATCTATACATTTTATAATTTTCACATAAATATTAAAGCTACCTGCGGTATTCAAACTAAAGAACATTTGCGAGCTAGAATATTATGTCTATACGTCCGTCATAAAACATCTTACGTAGAAACTAAAATTACAGCAAACGCAAAGAAAATCCTCCTTCGCGACCAGCTGTCCAATTCGGTTCGAACTGGTGTAAAGGCCCATAAAATTTTCCGTGTGTGCGTTTCGGCTGGAGTGTTATAGTAGCACATACAACAATAGCATTAATACATAGTTTTTTTTTTAATATTTTATTGTTTTAACAATTTTTTTTTGAAGACAAACAATAATTACATAAGTAAGGTAGTCTGACCGAAGATAGCCCGATTCCTAACAAGGCCCACCATTCTTGTTTTTTGTTTTGTAATTTAAAAACACTACGATTTTTGTTAATTATTATATTATAACATTTTAAAACATGTAGTTACATGTTGCAATTGTATTGAAGATTTTTTTCATCATTTTTCATGAAACGATGTTACGAAGATTTTAAAATTAAACGGGCTAACAGTAGTTCTGTTACGTTTTAATTAAGATCTGTTATTTTGAGTAAGGTTATGTTTATCAGAAAAAAACGGTCAAGTTGAACCAATTTGATAAATATACTATTCTGTTTATTGCATATAAATTGTTTCACGACTTCAAAACTATTCGTTATACAGGTGATTTAAGAAAGATGTACTTATTAACATAATTCATTCAAGATCTAGAACTACAGTCATACAGTTTTTCTGGAATACTAAATTTCTTGACTAACGACATGTCTGGGAATATTACATATTCTAAACCCACTCCGAAAAAAAGAGTTAATAATAACACATTAATCGAATTATCTTCAGATCCATTGCTTCTGCGCATCACGCTCGTCATCTATAATTAACACGATCAACAAATCATTTAACAATCTGTCATTGCATGAACTGTGCGCGCATGTAGTCTAACGCGCGAACCGGCGTAGATTTCACCATCTATTTCTGTTGCTGTAAACAGCATTGTGCGGGTAATGTTGTTTGTTTACTGAACACGCCCTCAATGCCGACCCCACGTCTTAATTGGCAGCCGTTTGATGCCATATCCGCGGTATTAATAGTTAAGCAAAGTATTTTACGTAATTAGGTTAGTGCAATTTGTATGCTAGAGCTTAGAATGTTTTGTTTACTTTTTCTATCGAAGATGTAAAAGGCGGTAAAAGGTTTACGAATATAGTACTCAAATTAGCGGTAAAAATATACTGAAGAGAAATAGAAACATTTAAAGAACACTATAAAAAAATCCATAAAATCATACTTAAAAATAATTGTATATGCGTTAAAGTGTTTGAAACTTATCATTTAACTACAAAAAAGAGGATTAATATTTTCTGCTGTCACAGCATACATAGACTAGTTACTAGCAAACAAACAAACGGTTCTTGAACATTTACAAACACTATATTTATAAAGTGTGTACTAAAACGCTGCCTAATTTATCGCCGTATCTAATTTATAGTCCTTAGGTCGGTTGCCAATTTCGCTCAGTTCGTCGCTCTTATTAGCCCGGGGCGAGATTATCTCGGCTATCAGGTTTCAAATTTATTCCGACGACAGCTCAGGTGTCTAGGAGATAGATGAGCATCCTTACGTGAATAGGGCTGCTCTATCTCGTTTCGGGATATCTTATCACGTTGTGTCTAGAGCAATGCCTCCCAACCTTTTTTAGGCCATGCCCCACCTTAACATTTCTAAAATTTTTATGCACCCCATACACTATTTTTAACCTATAAAATTGTTTTGTTCCCTTAAGAAATATAAATGATAAGTTTTAGGAAGAAATCACTATGAAATTGTTAACATCGTAAGTAAAATTTCAAAACATATAAGAATGAAAAACTGCAAATTCTGTTTAATTTGCCCCCTTAACTATGAATTTACCCCCTTGTGGGGCGTGGGTTCCACGTTGGGAAACACTGGTCTAGGACGTTAGAGGTGATGCGTTCATACGCGGATAAACAAATGTATGTTTTAGTACTAAAAATGTTAACTGTAGTAATTTGTCTGTATGGAGTCATGACGACGTATTGACTTTAGAGCTGATTGTATAGAATCAATCCTCCTCCGTCGGTCAATTCCCCTCCTGTCTGATGGTAAGCGATACGACCACCCGTAATAGTAGCAACATCATACATAACTTTTTAATACCAAAGCTCTGCCCGACACTCCACTGCGCTCATCACCCTGTGACATGAGATTGCCTCGTGACCATGAAGGCTGTACAGTCTTTGAAATGGAAGAAAATCAAAAAATATTAAAAACTGCGATAAAATCCGATAGTTTTATTTCAAAGTATAGGCCTGTTAAAATATCCCAAGCAAAGTTGATCAATCTGGGATTTTAGCCTAGCACTTCCTAATTTATAGCCCATATAAGCTGCTACTAGCCATTAAAGCATCGGAATGTTTGCCAGCAAACATGACAGCTACATGACATTATGCGTGTCACGGAAAAATAACCTAATTATGTAGCATATAAGGTTATATTCCCGTGACACACGTAAATGTCATGTAGCTGTAATGTTTGCCGGCAAACATTCCGATGCTAAATGGGCTAGATTCAGAAGCCGACCGATTCCAGATTCCACGTTAATACGCAAAAGACCTTAACAGGGACAATTTTTTGTATCAACATGTAATTTATTAAGTTTTTAATAACTTAAAAACTTAATAAATTACATGTTGATACAAAAAATTATAATCGCTTAATTATTTTAAAGTCGGTAAATTAGCCAACGTGAGTGAAGCCTAATACCTTTCCATGCGTCAATCGTCAGCTAATGAGATTGGTTCATGTCTGGCATTAACAAATGTGTACTAGAAACTGTTTTGTGTACAAATCAATTCATCATGTAAAAACTAACACGTTTCATTTCGTGGCCTCTATTTTCGCCAAGTTGATACTTTATCGGTTATATTGAAATTAAAAACTACGGTGTAATAAATACATAAAAAATATAAACAGACGAATCGAGAGCCTCCTCTTTTTGCGAATATCAGTTTATAATTAGGAATGGAATGTGGACTATAGAGTAAAGAAGCTATATGACGTTTATACCCAAATCCGAATTCTTTTTGTAGGTGATAGAAATAGTAGAGTCAATCTGGGTAGTCACTACAGTGCCGCCGCATGTATCTTTCTGCCACAGTTACATTATTTAAATATATGTTATATTTCTCTTTGAGGCCATCAAGCCCCGTGTCATTACTGTTGTTTACAAAGATGAGAAATTTGTGACAGAACAAGCGCAGTATAATCCTCGTCAGCACTTTATATTTCGAAGTCTCTAGTGTAGGGATACTATCTTTGTCGGCTGATTTTGATATCGGCAAGAAAACTACGTTTAAAGGTATTTTAAATATATAATGATTGTTTCCTTTGTTACAGAAATACGTGGTTAGCACGGATCGGAGCGGAGACATCCATGTACACGTTCAGGTAATTCCATAAGAATACATTATTCAATTTATTTTATTAATAATTTTATAACACACCCTTAGCATGTTACTACTAAATACTAAAAACGATTCGCCATATTTTTTATGGTATTAACTTTGAATGGTAGGTGTATTCTTTATAATCAAACCTGGGTCAGTATTATACAGCCAAATATAAATGGACGGCAAACAAGCTAATAGATTACATTTAATAAAAGGAATAATAATTGCTAATAACCGCTTATAAATACTTTTAATGTCGGATAAACATGGGAATGTTGTTAACCAATAAGAAAAGTAACGGCAATATTCAAATGTTTAGTATCCGGAAAATTATAGTCATTAAGATATGACCATTACGGATTGCCATTCACACCAGCTTTCAATAAAATCGAGTAACCTGCGTTGTGCAGCTAATTTATTCATTGCTCAAAACTAAAGTTGTCTGAACAATATACAATATACATACACTTGGATTTGGAAAATAAAAACATAAAGTGATGCAAAAGACATAAATCATTGTGTTTTGAATCATTAAAAAAAATTATAATTTATTTATGATATTCAGTTTTAAAGGGAAATCTTTGAGTCTTCTTGGGTGGGCGCGTAAGATTTATCAGTAAAAGTTAATTTATACGTTTAGTCCATTGAAAAGTTACATTTGGGGTTGCGTTTTTTAGAGGACGCAATTTTATTTTTTAGAAGTGTAGGGGGGGTCAGTGTAAAGCTAAAACCAAGTTTGTGGGGTCGCCACCCTTGTCCCACGGCCGCCATCTTGGGTTGAAATGGTTTTACGATGTATCTCTTAAACTATTTATCTGACAAAAAAATTGTAAACATTTTTGTTGCAAATTAAATTCTCTACAACTTTGGTCCAGTAACTTTTGTCGTAGAACTATAAATAAAAAGTTATAAGCAAAAATGTTAAGCAATTGCTTCATCTGTCCCAAAGCGATTCAGGATCCAAGTAATTCGCGTACAAGCCGACAACCGCGGGTTTGTGTTGTACGTATTATGAACCTTATAAACACACGTTCTGATGACGTTGCAATGGACATTGCTTAACATTAAATTTCTTAACATTTTCGCTTATAACTTTTTTATTTAAAGTTCTACGACAAAAGTTACTAGACCAAAGTTGTAGAGAAGTTAATATGCAACAAAAATGTTTATAATTTTTTGTCAGATAAATAGTTTAAGAGATACATCGTAAAAACTATTTCAACCCAAGATGGCGGCCGTGGGACAAGGGTGGCGACCCCACAAACTTGGTTTTAGCTTAACACTGACCCCCCCTACACTTCTAAAAAATAAAATTGCGTCCTCTAAAAAACGCAAGGTAAGGCCTAAAAAATGTAACATTTCAATGGAGTAGTTGACATTATCGTCTACACCATAAAACAATACATTGACGCACACAAACTTATATATTCTGTGTTATTTATAAATAAAATAGTATTTATTAAATAGCAGAAGCGACGCAGAAATAAAACTGGCCGTATGATTTTATTACCGTGACAAAATTAAAAAAGCAACGCCGCTTGACATTTTAATTCCCGCGCGAATTTTGTCGGGAACGTAGCAATAACTGGCGCGTTGAAATGCCGCCACAGTAAACATTGTGTTTGTACGTAATATTTTGCAAGGATGTTTGAAGGAATACGAAACTAATGTTCTTGTTATTGTTGCAATAGATCTAAATATATACTAGTAATTACAACTAAGTAAATGTAACGCTACTTCAGAAAAGTATTTGTTTTACCAAATTAATATTCTGAAAATTAATAACTAAATGCTTTTTGACTTAGAATATTTTAATAGATTATCACGCAGCACTCCTACGTTTTATGCATCTGGAATATAAGGAACTGGCAACGAAAAAAGTTTGCCAGATAATAAATAATATGTTTGTACCTAGTTAATGTAACACATTGATGAATTTTGGCAACCCGCAATCGAGATTTTGCTAAAGATTTTGCTACATGGTGGACTATAGCATCCAGTGCATCCATGAAGGTCAAAGTCTATGGATCAAGGTTTCCATTCCTGGATATAGTATCACATATTTTTAGAATTTTAAAGCTTATTCTTTCCCAGGAGGCTCTAAGTGAAAACATAATGTAAATATTTTGCGGTCACTGTAATCAATAGTCAATATATATGCATAGAGGTAGCTGTACCTGTTGTATTATTTTACGTTGCGTACACCATCGCAGTAGAACATACGTCATATCGTTTTACGCGAACGCCCTTAATGCTCTATAAATAACGGATTCAATGAAATACCCATCAATCTATTTCAATGTCCCATTTCTGATATTGACCACGATTCGATCGCGTATATAGCTTGCATGGTATAATATCTACAGTATTCTAAGTATTTTTTTCTTTCCTAATTTGATACAGTTTATTAGTGTTTATCTCACTTCGTTGACTTTTATAGCTCTTAGCTAGGTTTAAATTCACTATTGATACTCTAGTATTCAAATATTATCAATAGTTTCCATTAATAGCTGTAGACTTAAATGGCAATCAGTTTTTTCTAAAAAGAACAAAGTTTACTAAGTTCGCGGATTTCAGCGAAAACTTGCTTAACTTATATTAAATTCATCACAGTTAAAAAAATGCCTTACAGGTACTACAAAATCATGCAATGTTTTTTGGGTATAATAATAAGAAATTGTTTATTTGCATTTCAAACTGATTATAAAAAAGTAATTCAGATTACGTTCTAAATGGAGGGAATGCGACAAAGTTTAGCCTAAGTTACAAAGTAACACCAATTTTACAGTATTAAAAAATCTACGCTTGAGGAACGCCAATACAAAAACTTTATACTTACATACCTACTTGAATTCATTAAACGAACAAACAAAACGATCTAACATCACGTGACCACTTCAAATTAAAGTATGTGGTCTAAATTTATTTTGTTTATTGTAAGAGATCCTGCGGGATTCCTGAGTGTTTACTGGCCTTGTCCTGAGAGTTTTACCTACGTCCTGCATACTGACGTCTTATTCTAATTTTAATTTCCACTATCTACTAAGGTACATAGTTATAATATTTATGACAAATATCAATAGCGCATATAGATATACTTTTATAGTTGTGTGAATATTTTTACATGCTGCGTAACAGGGAAACGTCAAGGTGAGTTCAATAAGACTTATATGCTAATAAGAACGCCTGTTCGCAATGAAAACATGCAACATACACACATTGCTGTTTGTTTTCCATCAGGCGCACCTTTTATAGCGCTAACGAAATAAGGTACTGACATACTTAATTATATTCCACAGAGATGTTTACAATATAAAAATACTAACATGTGTACTCCACATTAACACAAATTATACACATAGTTATGAGTTACTAAATATCTACATTGACCACGAGTCAATTGTTAGTAGGTGAAAAGGTATAATCAAAGAAGGGTACTAGGTACCTACTAGACCTTTGTTTGTATTACTATTCCAGCAAAAACTAGGACAATTAAAATATTTAACAATAGTAAAATATATGCTCAAATCAAGAACATATTATTGGAAATCTATACTAATAACATATAAAGCTGAGAAGAGTTTGTTATTTTGAACGCGCTAATTTCAGAAACTATTAAACAGATTTTGTTTTTCTTTAACTAATAGAAAGCTATGTTATTCCTGAGTGCTATAGGCTACTTTTTATCCCGGAAAAATATAAAGTGGGATATTTATAGCGGAATAACCTTTTCACATGGGCGGATCAAAAGCTAGTATAGAATATAATTAGTATGCTAACTATAAACTAGATTCTACTTATTATCTACTTATTCGATCTATTAGTTCCTGTCATATGGACCATGTTGTCATAAAACAATAGGCATTGTGCAGAAGTACGCTCTAGATGTTCTGTCCGTGCGTCCTATAGGGAACGCAGTGACGCTTTCTTTACATTTCACTTTCTTGTAACGTGTGAAGTAGAGCGGCTGTTCTTTATTGCCGTTCAGAGTAAATTACTACGGTTTAGTTGTTGATCATTGCATAAACTTTTTAGGTCTAAGTACCTATTTTAAAATTTGTTGAAATTCATGATATTTATTTACGAACATATATTTATATGTTCATTATACACAATAATCAGACTATTGTTTGGAACATCAATATAAATTCACTGTGAAAACGTCTTAAGTCTGCTAAGACCCATTAGGCCGCTCAGGAGGTTCGTGCTCAGCAATGGTCAGAATGTAATACACAGCTGGTATATTTTTTTTTTATTTCCATTTATTTTAAAAGTTATTTTTAACATTTGTATATATCTTAATACAGTTCATAAAAAAACGTAAAAAAATAATCACCCTTCAATGTTTCGCTTAAGATTCGAACTCATTAGTTATAGTGCCTAATTTTATTATTATATCAATAATAATCTATACGTTTGTAATTCCAGGGTGACTTGAGCCAGCAGGACAAACGATGCGTGTTCCTCACCGTCCACGACCTCGGCACCAACCGTGAGTATCCAAGAGCCTTCACTATGATAAGTAGAATTACTTTAAAACCACGTAGTTTCCTTGGTTATGTATGCGCGACAGCCGGTACTTTAACAAGATGGCATGGGTGCCATTTATGGTAGTCGTGTGTTTTATGAAATAGAACCACGGTGCAGCTGGATTTGTTAAATTTATTGAAATCTACAATACTGCCGTGCTAAGCTCAAAAGCGGTATCTCAAAAAAAAAAAATCAAAATCTTGATTTTTATGTCGTCAGATAGGTTAAAGAAATACCCATCCAATGAACCTCCTATTTAGGGACGTTCAATGGATGGTTATTATGGATGAGGTAACGGTATCTTGTTAAGAACTCGGTAAAAAACCTTAAAAGAGTTTCTCTATCTCAGTTATACATACACAACTATAAAGCTATATTTACAAAATTTCGATTATCTTGAAATATGGTTGCCCTGACGTACCGCTTTTGCGCTTAGCACGGCAGAATATGAGTACGTTGGCCGGACCAATGAATAAACCCGGTTGCAACAGGCCGGCATAATCGTGTCGACTGTCGAGGGGTAATCAACTCTCGTCAATCGACATTCTACTGGACCCCACTCCACTTACCATCAGGTGCAGGAAGGTCACATTGCCGTGCCCATATATAAAAAAATTCTAATCGATAAAAACTTAATGACTCACTCACTTTGACTCTACCTGGAACCTAAAATACTTCCATTATTACTTAAGTCTACATAAGTACTTCCATTATTACTAAAGTCTACATAAATACTTCCATTATTACTTAAGTCTACATAAGTACCGTGAGTCGATCATGGCTTCTGTTTGATGGTACGCGATACGACCACCCATAACAGTATTAACATCATACATAACTTTTAATAACAAAGCACTCCCCGACACTCCACTGCGCTTGTCACCTTGCGACATGAGATTCGCCCGTGGCTATGAAGGCTGTAGTCTTCAAAACGTCGGGAGATAATTATAATATAAAAAACCGCGATAAAATCCGTAAAATAGTTTTATTCCAATATTCGATGTGTGAGATGTGAGATTCTCATTATACCCAGTAATTACGCTAGCTAAAATTTTCTTTAAACCGGAACATAACAGTACACCCACACTGGTGATTGGCGTTAGTAATAGCCATTACGGCGGCACCTTCCCAGACTACCCTCGCATACAAGCGGCCACCAGTAAAGTACCTAATTGTAATACCTTGCAAATCCTAGGTCTAAATGGGCTCCACGATTTGTACTCAACGTTAGAGAATAAACACTCATAAATTATTTTTAAGATAACATTCACATCATAGAAGAAGTGAAAGATATATCTGTTTATTTCTTGAGTTAAGGAGCAGTAAACTACACTGAATAAACAAACGATTATCACAACTGTTGTTGGTGATTAATGTTTTCTACAATTGCTAATTCTTCTTATAGTATTACATTTATGAAATATATACAAGTAGGTTTATTGGGTGAAGATTTACATATTATGTTTGTATCTAAAATATACAAGGCACCTGTACGATATTTCTACATGTTTTTTCTATGGGCGCTAAGGCTAGGCTTCTACTACTTACTAGGACCTTCGATATAGTGGAATGATTTGAGTTAGATTTTCCGGTGATTATTTACTGCGATATTATTTTTAGCATAACATTACATTTTGATCTATCATTCGTCATTCAGAGCAATAATAAAAAAGAAAAAAAATTGCATTACTTAAGTATATAATTTTCTAATGTTTATTTATTTCTGTAGTTGATAATTCTGTCTAATTGGAAATACATTGGATTGAACAAACCTTAATTTTCCTAAAACATAGCAATATTTGTTATTTAACGTAGGCATAAGATAATGAAGAAACCGAATATCGTTGCTAAGAATGAAACATTATCAGATTCATAGATAGGTTACCAGTTTACCAATTTGGAGTAATTTAGTAAAGGGTGAAATAAAAAGATGGTATATTTTGCAGACTCATCGCTGGTGGACTTCGTGAACAGTCCAGCGATGACGGAGATAAAGGAGAGGTCGTGCTTCATACATGTGGATGTGCCAGGTCATGAAGAGAACTCTCCGGATTTGCCAGACTCGTAAGTTTTGAAAATACACAGCAATGTTGAGGTTTTTATTAAATTTAATATCATTTTGAGTCAAATCCCAGCTTAATATGAACATTCATAAAGAAATCAATATCATACTGCAAAGTCAGAATAGAAACTTCTTAAAATTCCAATAACCACCACCTAAACACCGTTCAAATTAAACTATTTTTCGGATTTTATATGAGGGTGTTACTGAGGTGTTGTTCATCCACAAAGTCAAAGTTACAATATCTACCTACATTTTACAATTATACAACTTTCTAAATCAGTCCTCCGTGACCACGAAGGCTGCAAATTTTTCGAAACGTCGGGAGAAAACTAAAACATTAAAAATCGCGATAAAATCCGAAAACTAGTTTAATTTTAATGTTTTATTCGCATAAACATAAGAAATCATTAAATACCATTCCAAAACCGGTTAAGCAAATCTGATTTGGTTTTCAGGTACCAATTCCCCTCTCTCCAAACCCTAGGCGAGGACTTGATAACAGTCCTCGACTTCCTCCAAATCAGATACGCAGTAGGCCTGGGAGAAGGCGCCGGGGCCAACGTGCTGGCCAGATGCGGGCTGGCACACCCGCGTCGACTCCTCGGCTTGATTCTCGTAAACTGCACAGCGTCCACCTCCTCAGTAGCTGATGCCTTCAGAAGTAGGTTCTCTAGATGGCGCGGCGCCGATATCTCGCAGTCTGAAGAGGACTTTCTCATTTACCACAAGTTCGGACATGTGAGTTTTGTTCGAGCACACCTAGACTATCGCTATCAGGTACTATCCTTTTGTGTTTTGTTACTAATTTACTAAATCACGGTGGAGGTAACCGGTAAGCATTAGCAGACTCGTTTTGAACCTTTCTTTTTCTCTTGGTAAATGATGTAGTATTGTGGATAAAGGAAGAATGATAGATGAACCCAAATTACTTTTTACATTTAATTATAGTTCAACGTTATATGTAAAAGTCAGCCACAAAAGTAGTTAAATTCATTCAAAACGCTTCTAAGCATTAAAGTAAACACCTAAAATTGTATTTTAGTGAAGATAAACGATTGTGGATAACGACACAAAAGTTTGAAAGCAAACCAAGTAAATAGATTAATCGCTTGATACGATATGATAGTCTATGCAGGCGGATGAGAAGTAATACTCTGTACCCTAAACTAAACCTAATTCTAAATCCTATACCTGGCAGTTCTAAAAATAAAAATAGTTACTACTCTAATATTCTTCAAAGGTCCGGTAAGGTAAATAACTAGAGGGTCTCCAAAAGAAAAAGCCATTAACTACCATACGCCATTTTTAATCATTTGAATTTTAATTATCGTATAATATTTTAATAATCTGAAATCTGAATACAATGGACTGTGTTATTCTGACAGACTGGCTCAGGAAAGAATTGCCCTAAAGAATTGGTTAAAATGATAATTATCCGAAAGTTAAAATCAACCGATCTGACATTCTTAGTAAAGGCCACGTCAAAAGTATCCTGAACCGGCGGGAATGCATAAAAAGATTGACGAAGGTGGAGGAAGCGAGAGAAGTATGCCAGAATCGTACAATGTGGCAATCCATACTCTCTGCCTACCTCTATGGGATAAAAGGGTGATACTATGTATGTATGTACATGTAAGCTCTGGAATGAGCTACCTGTGTCGGTGTTCCTTGCGCTATGACCTGTACTTCTTCAAACGAGGCTTAAAAAGAGTATTGTCGGTACGGTAGACAGCGGCTTGTCTGTGTTGCTGGCATCACCGAGTCCATGAGCAGTGGTGGCCGCTTACCATCAGGCGAGCCGCTAGCTCGTCTGCTTATACTGGCATACTAAAATCGTTCCTTAGGTGCAACAAATGTGTCGACCTACAAGATACTATTGAGACTGAAATGGTAATGAATGAGTCTGCTAATATACAGCTAGCAAATTACTTTTGCTAACTGTATCTTTGTCGTATAGTATCGATCAATGTAGAAATTTAACAATTGTTGGCTCACATTGAATGGCATATTTAGTTATATATTTTTCACTTCCTTTCACTAACATACTAACAGCTTTTAGATTTAGTGTCATGTTTATTTCTTGAGTCGTTAAAAGCCTTTTAGATTGCGCTTTTGTTCTAATTTAAAGAATGAATTTTAACGGCTTTAAAGAGATCTTATTATTTTTAAACTAAAGGACAATGCGCGTCTAAAAGGGTTTTAATTTACTCCTTTATATTCCTCGTAGATTAGATTTATTAGAAATAATGCTGAGTTTCATTATATACTTCTACGATATTCTTTATGAATGAAACAAATTATTATAAATATTATGTTCTATCCATGCTATTATAATCTTACTATGGGAACTTCTTTAGTACTTGATCTACATAGTTTAAATATATCTAGTGGGAAACCTAACTGGCTTAAACTATTTCTTTCCCTTAGTTTAGTCACATCATAAAATTATAGACCGAGGTACAAAACATCTTGGGGTCGAGTCCCAATGCAAATCTTTGCGTGTTTTTTTTGTTTGCCTGAGATTGAACTTCTTCAGAACGAATTAAAGAACAGGCAACAAGTCGTAACTTAAGCCAAACGATTCTCCAAAAAATCTTGAAAAAATATGTAACGTCGACCCTACATTGGAGTAAAATAAGGTTAGACGAAAGAAGAAACTACATAATCAATATTAATATAGCAAATAACGAGCGAATGCTGTTCGGCTGGCGAGCGCGAGCGCACGCTGGCGGAGTATCGCTCGCGGCTGCGCGGCAACCTCAACACGCACAACATCAAGCAGTACGTCAAAGCATTCATCAAGTGAGTATTAACAATACAGTCATAATAAAGAAAAGAAAAACAAAGTAGGTTTTTTCTTTTATAGCAAATGAATGACGTGACAAGCATGCCCTTCGTCTAATGGCAAGTGATGCGACCGCCCATAAACAGTAGTACTAACATCATTCTAAACTTAGTATTATAAAGTACGCGGCAGCACTCCTCTGCCCTTATCACCCTGAGACACCCCTATGTCTCATAATGCCCAGTAACTACACTTGCTACAATATACTCCAAACCGGAACACAACATTACCTACACACTGCGGATGCTTGATCGTAGAAAATGACATTGCGTTGTTACCTATTCCAACGGATCCTCGAATTTCTGTACCTAACAGTGACTTCAGTGGACAGACTTCTGAGTAGTTTCGTTAAAGTTCAATAAATTATTAAGTAGTACCGGGTGTTAGTGTATAAATAGTTTTAGTAAGGCATGAGACTATCTCGCCCGTACTTCCACCACTGCAAGCCAAGATCGGCATCGGCACGCATTTTATCACAGTAGGCGCCGAAGCTTGGGGATTCTCGTAGAGCATTCATTAGTCATAACTTGCAACGTTATTAACTAAATATAGGATACGGAGGACTAGGAAATATATTTTTCCACTCCTTTCCAAAACAGTGTGGGGGATAAAATTATGGATTACAAAAGGTGTTTTAACTGCATAAAGATCTACAACTGCTGAGCCAGGTGTGAAGTATCACGCATTAATTGGAAGAGTCCTATCGTTTGAGTTGTAAGATTTGAACTTGTTTATGGCGAATGTACAAGTTTGGCATATAAAAAAAGTTTGAAGGCAAAACGTACTGGTGCAAAATGCTAACTATTATATAATCGTGGTTACCTATGGTTTTACGACCGCCTACATAACACCCGAAGTTTATGGTTCTCATTAAAATAATAATAGATAAAGGATATTACACTGAAATGTTTATTACCAATAAACATATCTTTGATACAAAATTACTAAAAAAAATTTAGACCGGCATAATCCTGGCAAGCATCGATAGATGCAAAAATGTATCTTTCTCGTAAATATTAGTGTATATTTTATTTCTCTGTATATTAAATAACATCAGTTAAATTAACCTCACAGAAGCAAATATTAATAATTGCTTTTAAACGATGCCCAGTCTACGATGATTGCATTTCTTTTCCTTTTCCATTCAAAACTCCACGTATTGGCCTCATAATCCTCTTAAAACCAAAAAATAATTTGACATTACCTTTATGCTGGTTAACAAAAAAATAAACTGCCTTTAAAAACTACTTACTTAATAAACATAATTTAATTACCTGTACACTGGTTACCAATTCTTGCATCGGTATCTAATAAAAATTAAACATTGTTTTCGTTAACGTATTCATGTATTTATCTAGCATAGTTAGCAATTTTACTAAGATTAGACTGAGGTGTGAAATATCAAACATTAATAAAAAACATACACTTCGAATTGGGAACCTTTTTTTTAACTCGTTAACTTATCATAAAAACTTTAACCATGTGAAAAAGAAGTTAATTCTGATTAGTAAATTTTTGTGATAAATCTTTTACGAACGTTTATTGAAATCGGTAATCACAAGCATCTGCAAATTTCCAGTCGCAAAGACCTGCTGCTGAAGGGTTGCCAGCCCGACATCCTGCTGATCACGGGCACACTGAGTCCTTACAGCAGCGTCATCGAGAAGCTGTACAAAGAGCTGGACCGGGACAAGGTCACCATCCTCAAGGTAGAGAAAGTTGGAGACGTGTTGGCTGAATCGGTATGTATTAACATCGTTACTCAAATGTATGTAGACTTGGAAATTTGTTGGCAAGAAAGAGGGATTTTTAAAACGCAATATTATGGCAATATAATCATGAGCCTATATCACTAGGCCAGCGTGGTGGAATAAGGCCTTATCCCTCTCAGTAGTAGAGTGGGCCCGTGCTCAGCAGTTGGCAAGTATATAATTCAGGGCTGATATTATTATTATTATTATTAATCATGAGCATCTTAAAGTTTTGAAGTGCATTCTATATTTTTTATTTATTTATTAATTTACACTTTTTATTTATAAATGTATATAGTCGAAGTAAGTGCCGAAGGCATTCTCTACCAGTCAGACTTTTAGGTGATATAGAGATAAAACAATACAGGTAGGTGTAAAAGATAATAATATAACAGGTGAAAGAAATAAAATTATCTGTATTTGAAATAAATTACAGTTAAAAACTACTACTTAGTGTTATTTGAAGATGGCTAAATAAGCAACGCAGTCAAAAACATTGAAATACTAATCGATATTTCCATAAATGTAGTGTTTTCACTTTTGGTTATCATAAGTATAATATCTTATGTAGGTATGCAGTAGTAATTTTGTCGTACAGCCGCGTGTTCCAATCATTGCGTCATTTATTACTTACTTACATACTTTGCAGTAGGGTTTCACAATATCTAAAGGAATGATGGTGAATACAATGCATGGAAATATTATATATTGATTCCTTTCTTAGCTCTACTTTAAAAATACATAGTTTAGTACGAAATAATTATCTGTAATTTGCGAAGGATTAAGCCTTCTATATTACATCACTATTCATTACGCATTACGTGTTCATAACTTATATCGTAATTACAGCAATAGCAATTATAAAATTACTGAATTAAAGCAAATTGAGATATTTTGCAATTTTCCTTGATTTTAATTAAGTATGTTAACGCTTCATCTGTAATTATTGATAAATCGTATTTGTAAAACATTTAAAAGTTCATTAATATCATATTCAATTTTTAATGTTTTAATGCCTAACTATTTGTAAATAATTTTGAAGCTGTAATTTTCTTAAAATTTTACATATTACCAGCATTTAAGGGTAATAAATACGCTTCAAATACCTTGACCAATTTAAAGCGGACCCTCTTCGTTGCCAGAAGTCTTTGCAATCTCGAACGTCCTACAAAGGCAATTGCTAAAACCATCATATCCGACGTTGCACACTCTGTAATGAAGTAAAAGTAACGTTCATTGACTCGCCAAGACGCGAATAGATACAACGCATTTAGCGTTACGAAATTATAGCGTAATACGCTGATTACATGTTCCGCTGAATATTATATCAAAATAAATAAACAAAATCAAGATGGCCTTGATTCTCATATTAATTGAAATAATAATAATTGGGGGGATGCTAGTAGGGCTTTATCAGAAGAACACGAATTTAATGTGCAAATCGAAGAAGAGATTTGACGGAAAGACAGTGTTAGTCACGGGAGGGACAACTGGCATGGGATTAGAGATCGCCGCAGACTTCGCACATCGTGGAGCGAAAGTTATAGTTGCTTGCCCTTTTCAAGATGAAGGAGAACACGGAAAGAAATTAATCATAAGAAGCTCTGGAAATGAAAACGTTATTTTCAAACTCTTGGATTTGTCATCGTTGAAATCTGTACGAGAATTTGCTGCAGACATCTTGGCGACAGAAGAAAGACTTGATATACTTATAAATAATGCTGGAGTTGGTACTGCTAAAGATTGTCTCACTAAAGACGGACTAAATTTTATAATGCAAGTGAACTACTTCGGGACATTTTTACTGACGATGTTACTCCTACCGCTTCTGAAGAAGACGGGAGAGCCGTCTGAACCGAGTAGGATAGTGAATACGTCGTCAGTGTTACACAAAATTGGAAAAGTGGACATAGAGAACCTAAACAAAACAAATTACTGGTATAAGATACAATTGTACGGGAACAGCAAGTTATGTTTAGTGTTGTTTTGCGTCGAGCTAGCGAGAAGACTGAAGGGGTCTTATGTGATTGTGAACGTAGTGGACCCTGGAGCTGTGGGGACGCAGATTTTCAAAAGTACGGGGCCGTCGTTCGGCAGTTTTCTGACATTTATCTTTGGCGTGTTGTTTAAACATCCTTGGGAAGGTGCTCAAACGGCTTTGTACGCAGCGACTAGTACGAGAGCCGGTAAAGTTAGTGGGAAGTATTTTATGAACTGTAAGCTAGGTCGGGCGTCTTCGACGGCTTTGGATGTGAAACTTGCTAAAGATCTTTGGGACGAATCGTTGAAGCTAGTGAAAATAAGTGATGAACAATTGTAATCATAACCTGTGAAAAATATTCTAATAAGTATTTAGTATAAATATAGACAGGGTAATTAAACTATGTTAGAAATAAAGTGTTATGTTTTTAAAGGCCTTGGTTTTATTACCGTTAAATTCATTCAATCATCAAGTAACGATTATAAGCCCATTTGTTAAATTTCAAGCATCTATTAACGGAAGCGGTGTTTTTGCATTATTTACATGATTATTTCGCAATACAGACCTTGTTTGAAATAGATTTCTTTTTTATTCTACTGAGGGTGATAAAAATCATATCGGCAGTAATATGTATAGATTCCTGTTTATTTCTATTGATAATATATTTTGTGTTTCGCATAAAAAATATTATAGTTACTATTCAAGTAAGGTCATTCCAGTAATAATAAATAATAATAATATCAGCCCTGTATTATATACTTGCCCACTGCTGAGCACGGGCCTCCTCTACTACTGAGAGGGATTAGGCCTTAGTCCACCACGCTGGCCTAGTGCGGATTGGTAGACTTCACACACCTTCGAAATTCCTATAGAGAACTTCTCAGATGTGCAGGTTTCCTCACGATGTTTTCCTTCACCGTTAAAGCGAACGATAAATTCACAAAGAATACACACATGATTTTTTAGAAAAGTCAAAGGTGTGTGCCCTTGAGATTTGAACCTGCGGACATTCGTCTTCGTAGTCCGTTCCACACCCAACTAGGCTATTCTATTCCAGCCGCATTCCAGTAGCTAAATATTAATATTTATTTTAAACATTGCATAATTTATTTTCCCTTAAAATATATTTAAATCATGAAATTGTTATACACATTCCGTATATGTTATACTCACGTTTTCAACATTTTCAAAAAATAAATATATATCATTCAATTTAATCCTTGAAGAATGTGATTGGTACCATATAGAGCTTCCAACACCATAGTTCACAAGCGATATGCACGGGTCTCTATCACATCTTGGGACGGAACCCACGGTGAGAAGTGGATTCCTGCTTACGTTTTGGGAGATAAAGGCGTGATAATATGTTTGTTTCTTTTTGATAAATACGTAATATTTTTTTAATTCCCAGCCGGCAAAGGTGGCGCAGTCCCTGCTCCTGTTCTGCCAAGGCCAGGGTCTGCTGACGTCACTGCCGCCGCCGGGCGTGGAGCGGCGCATGTCGCGCGCCATGTCCATGGAGGAGTACGACAAGCCGAACATCAGGCGGCTGTCGCTCACGCCCAGCGTGTCCGAGTCTCCGCCGCCGAGGAAGCTGTAGGTGAGGGTCTCAGACTCTGTTTGATATGTAACACGTTTTACAAACTGTTGGTAGTTTTTGACATGTCCTTTTTAACCAGGTAGACCACAATTCTAGTAATTACGTTAGGAACCTTATCCTTCGATAGGCTTACAAAAATGGGTTGTGGGCTCCGAGGCACCTGGACAACGGGACATGTGAAAAGGTATTGATTCCGTAGTAATTATGATATTTACGTGTTTTTGAGATGGTATTGTAGTATTGTGTGATGGTATATTATACGTATATGGGGTAATTTTGACATTGCATTACTAATTATTATTATTGCATTACTCTCAGTAGTAGAGGAGGCCCGTGCTCAGCAGTGGCAAGTATATAATACAGGGCTGATATTATTATTATATTATATTATTATTACTAAATGAAACCACCTACTTATCCCCTTTAAAATAACACTGGAATAAGTTATTCGAACCGTAGATGTAAAACTAAAAAGTGTGTTTTGAACTAAATAAATGTCGTTAAAATATAATCTTATTCGCCCTAAAACCATTGCTACTATAAGATAATTCTTTACAGTGGCAACATCACACTGTTAGAAATATACTCTCGCACACGCCAAATTGATACTAAACTAAAATAATATTAAAAAAAAAAAACAAAGTCAAACTGGGATTCCTGTTGAAAATATTCGTTATTCATGAATAATTTTTGGCAGTGTTAGCAGAGGTTAAGACGAGTATGTAGTTTTATGTATTAACGCAATGTCAAAAATAACCTTCAATGCTGCATATCAGTAGTGAAAATTATTGATATATCTAATTAAAATAATGGATTCAAAAATGCGTTTAAGAGACGTAAGTAGCGGTAAAAAAATTAGAATTTCGAGATTTATGAAGAAAATACTATAACCCTAGTAATATAATTACTGCTGTTTAGTATATTTATTGTATAGGTACTTGAATGTTAGGTAAGTAAAGTATGCACAAGGCTTATAGTTCTCCTTCAAATATATTTCATAACTTATATGCATTAGGACCATTGCTATTGTAGCTGATTTTTATTATTATTATGCGCTATTTATATATTAATAAGTAACACTACGTATAAACATTTTAGGCGTTTGAAAGTGTTACAAATTGATAAAAACTACAAAACAGTGATTAATTAAAACGCTAATTAAAGTGTTTATAAGTATGTAAGGGATATAGAACTAGTTATTGGATGATTGATGAGTTGCTGAAAATATTATTAATGTTTTATATTTACCTTGAATGCCTGGTTTTGAGTCTAGTCAACAGATGGCGTTTATACCGTATGTCCAAAAATGTTAAGTATATTCACCATTTCCCATAGCTCTTACTTTTTTTTCATGACTATTATTTTGTGATTCTATAAAAATAGATCAATGATAACTAGGCTCTGATTTCGACTGACCATAAAAATAAAAGGGACGAATGTATATTATACGAAATGCAATAGCATAATTGATTTACGTCGAGTTTTGTACAAATTTATACAGAGCTAAAACTACCACAATTGTGTAATAAACAAT
The DNA here is from genome assembly GCF_014839805.1 of Manduca sexta. Taxonomy (NCBI): domain Eukaryota; kingdom Metazoa; phylum Arthropoda; class Insecta; order Lepidoptera; family Sphingidae; genus Manduca; species Manduca sexta. The sequence goes on from NC_051140.1 coordinate 8,455,515, forward strand.
ACCTATGCAAAATACTCTTTGGATAAAGCAATGATACCATTTTTTCATCTAATACTATCACTTCAATTAGTACAATACAGCGCCATCTGTTGACGAATAATATCAATACACCCTTTTCGATGTTATTATGATTTTCTTTGTTATTTTAGTTATAATTTTGTAAAATATGTAAAAGGAAATATTTGTAGAGGTTTCAAGTGTTATTTTATTACAATATATAATCACTAAAACATAGTGTTAAATGTATAAAATGTAGATACGAATTATGAAGTTAATTGAATGGACCCTAATTAAAAGTAATATTTTGATGTCTATAATGACATGTTTAATGACTGTTAAAGTGAATACCTTATATTATTATATCAGAATCTCAGCCAAAGTGGGCTATTATGTCACTATAGAGATCCAATAACATAAAACATGTAAATTGATGTAAACGTGTCTTAAACATTGTAGTATATCAGAAATATATGTGTAATATGTAAAATTTATTTTATTTTAAATCTATGACCCACCATTACCCTTTTCTTTCCCGAAACGGTAGGCAAAGACGTAACTAGTGCACTCACTTCTCGCCATATGTGGGTATTTCATCTTGATGTGATGGTAATGACCCTTTGCCTCGTACCAGCCACTATAATTCCAATCTTCGGCCATATTATTATTAAGGTGAAGTTAACGTGACACTGGACGGAAATGCAATATCACTTTACCTGAACCGCAGATCGAACCTGAGACCTCGGTAGGTCGGACCTTATTGTTGCACAGGGGCATAACTACGCCACCGAGGCAGTCAAATTATTATTTGGTTTTATTTTGATTCGCCCTGATTTTCGACGGTCCGACGAATAATTAGCCTCTTTGGAAAGTGGCAAAGCGACAGTGCGGTTAATTACTGTAGTTGTACTTTTTATAATTCTCTTTGAGTTGTACAACATAGGGATTATGGGTCGCATGATCACTATCACACTTTCTGTGTTCTTTATGTCTACGATCCTTCGACTCTCAAAACAATCACATGAAATGCTTGTCATTCTCCTGAGAATGCAACCTCAGGATGCAACTCAATTTTGCTCTAAAGTGCGATATTAGATGAGACGCTCTCAAACTATAGTCAGCATCTTAAGATCATCATCTTGAGAGATAACATCTCAAATAACATCCTAAGTCACGACTTACTACGAATTTGGCAGCAGAGTTTTGTTCAATACAACAATTAATGTGTACTCGAGATTCTACTCAAAAGTGAGACCCATTTATAAATAAATCTCTGGCCGACTAAGACCACATTTATAAATAGCAAAATAAAAAGCAAATTAAAACTGGGCACTTTATTGACAACAACAGACGGGTACAGCAACTTTTTCAACATTTTACAACACAAAAGACAAAACATTACACTTAAAATAACCTCGCACCGCACTCAACGCGACTAGACATTGATACTTGACAAAAATTACTGTAAAAACTGGAAAAAAATATCCATTCGTCATCTCTTCATCCAATATTTGCTATAAAAATTTCAAAAAACTTCCAAATAGAACTAAAAAAACGACATCGCAAGACCACTAGAGGAAGAGATTCACGATTATTGTAATGAAGGAGGCAACACGGATAGTCTCAAATACTTTAAAAAATCAGATAAATAATATTAACAAAACTGGTTTCTAAAATAAGATATAAAAAGTAATGTGAACAAGTCCATAAGATAGGCTCGAAGGACCAAAATTAGCATTCACCATCGTTCTAGACGTTGGGTATAATAACGATCGTTGCAACTCGAGCATCATCCGACCTCAGCGGACATTTTCAAACCTTTAAATAAATTTTGCAGTTCTGCCATAAATAATATTATCAATGCGGCCGCGATTTAGGGGCGTCCGCTGCGGCGGCGACGCTGCGCAGCCACCGAGTAGCGCCGCGTGACACTGCGACACGGCACGGACCTTCTACAATATAAATTATTTCAGTCAAACTAGTGTCTTCAACTTTTCTTGCAATTGCTACTGTTTCATGTGATTCTGCCATCCTTCAAATAAGTAAGGTTATAAAACTGCTTCGAAAAAAAAACCATCTGTAATCTTAAAGCCATGCCATCAAGTCACGCATAGCTCCGGCATCGATGCTTTCACCTCTGGTGTCGGCGCGATGGAGTGCGGGTGTGAGGGCGATGACGTCATAGCCATATGACGTCACTGTTCGTCATCGCAGCCGGGCTGCATGTCCGACGTCTCGATGGCCACTTCGTCGTAGTCCCTCTCGAGCGCCGCTAGGTCCTCCCTCGCTTCTGAGAACTCTCCCTCTTCCATGCCTTCACCGACGTACCTAAAAATACCATTTTTAAAAACGATGGTTCTAACTATTAGTTTCTTGCGCTCGTTAGAATTTTATAATAGATGTAATATTTTTAACCTGAACATTCTAAGATTGAAATGTTTCAGCATTACTAGGTATTACCCGAGGAATTTTCCAACATTCAGATAAAATTAATAGTCCTACAGAGTATTATGAAGTGTGTTCATACCAGTGCACAAACGCCCTCTTGGAGTACATGAGGTCGAACTTGTGGTCGAGCTTGCCCCACGCCTCTGCGATGGCGGTGGTGTTGCTCAGCATGGACGCGGCGCGCTTCACCTGCGCCAGGTCACCGTCCGCCACTACCGATGGCGGCTGGTAGTTTATGCCCACCTGGTAATGTTCAGACGTACTTTATTAGGTTTTGCTAGCGACTCTACAATTGTGAAGTTCTTCCTCATAATAAAAGTCTCATTCTCCTTAGTAAAAACGTTTCTTTTTACTATATCAAGCGCAATGTAACTTAATCCGGGAGTTGAAATGAGTAGAATTTTATTCCATTCTATTGATAAATTCTAAATACATACTTCTAGCAAAAATAAAAACATCTTCACGATTTTTCGAACCAATGAAAGAATACGAACTTTGTAAGTATCCTTCTCCTCTCCATAATCCTCGTTTCTTTTATTATAGAGGGACAGCACCCACCATTCTTCTGGAATAATTAATTTACTGGCAACGTGTCCACTGCACATCCTCACCAACCAAATGCTCGTTTTTTTCAATTGTTCCTCAAACCTTGACCACAAAGAGATACAGGCGCAGACTCACCTTAAACCCAGTGGGACACCAGTCGACGAACCGTATGCCGGCGCGTCCCTTCATGGCCGCGATGGCCGCGTTCACGTCCTTGGGCACGACGTCGCCGCGGTACAGCAGGCAGCACGCCATGTACTTGCCGTCGCGCGGGTCGCACTTCACCATCTGGTTCTGCGGCTCGAACAGCTCCGCCGTGATCTCCGATACCGACATGCCCTCGTGATATGCCTAGGGGCGAGTCATTATATACTGATGTTATTCGTGTTATTAGTCCAATTGCTCAATTGATAAAATAATGATTCTATGATGGAAAATTGTTTTACAATGCTTTAGCCCGAAAGTTAGGTGGACCATCATAAAATATCTACGTATCTTCATAAACACAAGCACGAAGTCCGACAATTTATTAAAATTCCGATTCCCCTCTCAAATGGTAACCTATCACGATTACAGGAAATCGAAATATTTTTATTTCCCATACCCTTCATTATGTATGAAAATAATTTTCTAATAAAAACCTCGATACCTTGTCTGCGGATACGACTGGTGCGTACGCGGCGAGAGGGAAGTGTATCCTGGGGTAGGGCACGAGGTTCGTCTGGAACTCCGTCAGGTCCACGTTCAGCGCGCCGTCGAACCGCAGCGACGCCGTTATTGACGACACCACCTGCATCATCCATTAGTATTGGAAGTTTCATTCAGTACTTCAAATTCTATATGAAGTTTTCATTGTTCATGGATACCCGAGCCAAGCAACATGCTCGTCTCATTTTGACTAATAAAAAATCCTAAGTCGCAGAAAACCCCTCTCTTAAATCACTATTATATATACACTAAGGCACTATTAGAAAATATTATATTTTGTAGGCATTACTTAGATGTAATATTTCAATACCTGGGTTTAGAAGTAAGACTGATACTCATGCTCTATTTATAAATGATTGCACTTACTTGTGAGATGAGCCTGTTGAGGTTAGCGTACGAGGGCCGCTCGATGGAGAGCCGCCGCCTGCAGATGTCGTATATGGCCTCGTTGTCCACCATGAAGGCGCAGTCCGAGTGTCCGATGGTTGCGTGCGTCGTCAGGACCGCGTTGTAAGGCTCCACTACCGCTGTCGATACCTGCACGGGATACAGCCAACGTTTATTATTATATTTTTTTTTTATGTATTACACTTTATATACAAATATTATATGAATGGACTTGATGCATTTTCTACCAGTCAAGCTCTGGGTGCTGCAGAGAGGTTTACACGTGGATCTGATCATAGTTAAGTTACAATTGGCAATATCCTATTAGAAATCACATTTATTAGGGTCAGTCACTACTAGCAAACTTATTTTAATGACACCAAATTCCAAAAGATTGCTGTCAGGTAAGCGATCAGTCATAAAACCAAACTACGGCGGGCCAATCTCATAATGTAGTGGATAAATACCAGAAGAAAAGATGACAGTTCAATACTTACTCCCATACGCGATAAAAGAAGAAGTACATACTAAATCTACATTTTATTTATAGATTACAAATAAAAAACCAAACTTATTACTAGATTACAAATAAACTAATAGGCAATTTTTATTATTGCAATTTCAACTCACTTGTGGTGCAGGATATATAGCGAACTCCAGTTTACTCTTCTTACCGAACTCGTCAGACAGTTTCTCCATTAGCAATGACGTGAATCCGGACCCAGTGCCGCCGCCAAACGAATGGAACACGAAGAAACCCTGCCGCAGTTATATTAGTATCAAATCGCTAAGAACTTTTTGTAAGTATGGAAATCTTAAGTATTACTATATATTGTTACGCATTAAATTGTTAACGATTTTTAAATAAAATCATCCATAGACTAATAAACCACTAGGCAATTTAAACTCGACAGAGGAAGGCTATAGATATGATCCCTACCTTACCTACATGTTATTTATTTTTATTATGCCCATTTTCTCAGTTACCCCTCCCCCGCCCCCGCTATAAAAATCCAATTATTAGTGCATTGATCAGCGCACCTTATCACCGGGCCTAACATCGCATGCCCGGTCCAGTAAAGCCCGTTATCGAACCCACCGTTTCACTTACCACCAGTCTCATTAACCACCTCAGCTATAAAAAACCAATCACCTGCAGTCCAGTGCACTGGTCAGCCAGTTTTCTAACGCGCTCCATCACTGGCCCCAGCACCTCGCGGCCGGTCGAGTAATGCCCGCGCGCGTAGTTATTCGCCGCGTCCTCTTTGCCCGTGATTAGCTGCTCGGGATGGTACAGCTGACGGTATTCGCCTTGACGGACCTCATCTGTGGCGGTTTAATTAAAATTCCTTAATGATCGGAGTTACTGACTCCATATTAGAATCTAGCAAGTTTCAAAACCTTAGATTTTGTAATGAAGATAAAAGATAATGTTAGTTTGTTGATAAGTTTACCGAACGAGAATTCCCTATGTAATTAAAATTTCTAGCATGAAACCAAGTTCAGTTATACTGTTTTCAATTAAACTGTGCTGCTATGAATCATATACCTATCTTTGTTATACATTAGGTGAATATTTTCTAAACTTACCAATAACAGTAGCCTCTAAATCCACCATCACGACCCGTGGTACCATCTTGCCCCTATCAGCCTCTGAGAAGAACGTGTTGAAGCACGAGTCCGCCGCGTTTGGGTCCGTCTCGCACGACGGCAGCGTGCCGTCCGGCTTGATGCCGTGCTCGAGGCAGTACAGCTGCCAGCACGCCACGCCCATCTGCACGCCGGCCTGGCCCACGTGCACCGATATGCACTCCCTCTGCTCAAGTGTAATGGGTTACACGTTAATGCCCTTACTATGGACGAGCTGTGAACTAAAGTGGTGGTAGAAAACGGTTAGCAAAAACTAATTGATGATTTCGTTTGGCTGGCTGACCTAGAAATAAACTGGATTAAGCCATGAAACTATAAAGAAATAAGCGACAGTATTTTACAAGTCACGTGTTTCAAGCCGCATATAAAACCAAATAGAATCGATATCGAAGGAGTCTTGGTTTTTACCGGTTTAGATGAGGTCCAAAAAATATATAATTTTTCACAGTTGATTAATACTGATAAATGTATACATGAAGAAATTTTCAAAATGGCGGCTTGAAGTAGTTATTTGATAGAATTTATAATGCATATCTACAGCTTATTGGATAATTCAAGTTGGCCATGCGTTACCTAAAAAATACTTCCAGAATCGGCATACTACACAAAGCTGATTTGAAAACACAGAAGAAGGAATAAAATACTTACCTTACTTTTGTCTACATAGTATGTAACATCTTCAAAAACTACCAACGTACTACACCAACACTTACCATGATAAAAACTGGTAATTTTGATAGATCTTTTCACAAAATAAATACAACAAAAAACTGTAAAATCAAAAAGATTTAGGTACAAAAATTTAGATATGGACTGAAATTTGGAAAAAAAAATGAGAATCTGCGGCCGTCTGGTCGGTCGCTTGGTCTATTGTTGAAATTAGTTCCATGTTCAAATATTAAAACAATTGTGAATTCGCGTCAGCCAGTAAGATATACCTGTAAAAAGGATTTAATAAATTAAAAATCTTTTTGCATAAAAAGAATATGTTACACCACACACAATACATCGATGATTTTACATAATTTTTAAAGTTTTATGTTTACACCATCCAAGTTATTAATTAATTATTCCTTCGTATTTTGAGTAAACAATTAATAAAAAATATGTTCTAACCTCTAAGTCTTGGGACTTGTTAGTTCCTTTTTATACATATTACCTACCGACTATGTGTGATCATTATATTTTAATTAAAAAATATACCATAACATTCCTCAATATACCAACCTTTCGACATACTTGTACATAAGAGTAAAGAAAATGCGTACTGCACCCAACTGGTCATAGTGTTTGTAAACTGGGCGAGGGTGCAAAGTATCTAAGTAGGGCACAGAACGGGGAGGGACCCCAACAAGTTGAGCTATTAGGGCACAATGCCGATCGATGGGACCCACACACGACCACCCTAACTATTGCTGGTTAATTTACATTTTTGTGTGTCTCGTTAGACGTCAATGTGGTGGAAATTGTTGAAGTTAAAATATTTTTAGTGTCTGCAGAAGTTAGTTATGTCTTCCATGTGTAAAGTAGCGGGTTTCAGACATGAAGTCTATTAACTATTTTTTGTAACTCTAGATGCCATTATTACCAGGACAATAAATGTGGAAAAGAAAAAGGAGTCATCGTAGTACCAAATCAGCCTCGTGAATATTAGAAGAGGGTTAATTTCCCCAACCATTGATAATTAAAAACAGGATGCACCAATAATTCATAACTTTCCGTTTACAAATATTATTTCGTCACGCTTAACCACGACAACTGTTAATCCTTGTAAACATTCAAATGCAAAGTTGGCAGTCCCTATTATTTCAAGTGTTCGTTTTATTTTGAATATATAATTGCGTGATATTGTCACGGCGGGCGTGTTACAATGTGCTTCAGTAAGCGTGACATTCCATTTGTCACGTTGGCTGCTTGTTTGATTTTGCATTATTAATTAAGAAAACCGCTATTTTTGTTTGATATTTCCAATGGGCGTATTACACATGGTATTATTTGGTATCTTACTGATGGTCAAAACCATAACAGCTGCTGCTACTAACCCTTTATCTAGGACTAGTAATACTTTCACTTAATTTCCCTGTTTTATATGTATACTCTAAGTTAAGAACACTTTAAATCGACACCTGAAAAATCGATCTAAACTCTTCTCTCGTGTTTAGCATATTTTTTTCCAATATTACTCTCAGTAATAGCTATAAGTAAATAGATTTTCAGTACAACAAGGTTTTGACAAATGATGTATTCGTGAGGGGAGATGGAAATCTGATAGCATTGTACACAACGATAGTTATCTCAGCGATTATCGCTAATGTGACGAGATGTCTTATCTCCCTCCGAGCACACTCTGAGCTTAAATATGAATCTGACACATTTTTGTCACCTGCAGACAAACAATTGCAGAACCCATAGCTTGGTTTCATAAAAAAACACATTTTTTTATTGTTTGAATGGCGAGATGAGCTTTGCGTTCGCTTGATGGTAAGCGATACGACCGCCCATAAACACTAGAAACACTATCCAACACCTTGAATTACAAAGTATTATTTGGTATTCCACTGCGCTCGCCATCTTGAGACATGAGGAGGTAAGTCTTATTATGTCCAGTAGTTACACTGGCTACAATGTCCTTCAAACCGGGACACAACAGTGACTACACATTGCTGCTTGGCGGCAGAAATAAACATTGCAGTTGTACCTATCCAGGTGGACTCTCACATAATATGAGAGATCTACCATCAGTAAATCATATCAACAATATTAGTAAAAGCACCGTTATGTTTATCTTTAAATTGCTATTTAAATAGGTATGTTACATTCGAATGCAATCGTGATCCAGCATCAGATTTTTCTCTTACTTGATTATGGGTAACTTTAGATTCTTTAAATCCGAAGTTTCGAAATAATGCCAATGTTTCCTCAAAATCTATATAATTAATTTCCAACAACCTATTAGATTTTTTTTAAATAAATATGAACGTACATTTTTGTTGCCCCCTCGACCTGGATATGCCCGTATGTATTAGTGCTTATTTTGATTTTTTATCAACATCAAATTTGAAATTACCCATCCGCATGACAATCCCCGGTCATAAAGGACCGAGGTGTGTCCCGTACAAAAAATCCCATTTGGTCTACGGAGGCGGAATAATGAGTGCTTTTTACCGGCTAATCCGGATCAGATAAAGCCGTAATGCGATGTTCGTTTGATATTCATGATGCTTGGACGAGTCGCGAGGGATTTGCTGATGTATGTGGGTGAATGCCATGGTGTGACGTTCAGTCTTATAGATTGATAATGAATTTTCATGGAAAACAATTGCTACTTTCCATTCGGGTGGAATATCTGCAAAGAAAACGCGTGATAGAGAATATAGATTCAATTATTATAATGAGTCATTTTGAATACAATCTGAATACTACAATAAATTAAATTAATTTTACATAATGTACGAATACTTATTGTAAAAAAATGGGTTGCTAATTTATTGATTCGTCCACTATGCTGTCTAATTGGTGTTTTAGAAGCAAAAAAAAATCTATACTATTGATGTTGTATTTTATTATTTCAGACAGCTATCGATTTCAAACACTAAAAAATTTACATCCCTGTATAGCCTGGATAAATCAATCAATGTGTATTAAAACTACGAAGCTAAATTTCTAAGTAATAAAAGTAAACGGCAGTAGTAAAATAGGACAATGAAGTCCGTAATTAAATCTTGAGCTGGGATGTAGGGGTGCAAAGCCAGGTGCCCCCGTACAACCGCTCACAAAAGCATTCGTTGACTCGCATTGTAGTTTAGTTTGAATGGAACGGGAGTTAGAATGAGCTGTTTGTGACAAAGAAAACTTTGTTTTTGTTATTATTTATTGTAACTGGAAGTCCTGGTTGACAAAATTTTCACGAAAATGTAATTTTCCGATATAAAACATTTTAGGTTTCCAGATATATTTTTGATATACTGAACTTCGTCATAATTTAATTGGTTTATTTTTATAAATTTAGCATAGGTTTAATGTAATATTTTTAAAAAATCTTTCAATTCTCCAGAAATAATTCATTAAAATGAAATAAAAATCGAGTCATCAATCGTTTTATTTCTCATTTTTTCCCCTCGAGAGTACCGCTTAAAACCAACAGCGCTTTCCCTGGCATGTTTTTTGGTCGAAATATAGTTTTTTCGATAAAAATTTCGCCAATGAATGGAATGCATTGTTCGCCGTGCACCGATGCGTTCGCGACAGATGCACGCGCGGTGTCGCCGACAAACGATAAGGGTAAACGGTTTGACACCACGACAATCGGTCATGACGGATTTTGAAGGTACTGTTCAACAAACATTGTATTTTGGACAAACTTGGGAGGGGTAGGAGAGAAGAAATTATGTAGTGTGTGTTGAAATACTAAATCGATTTTCATGTATAAGTTTATAGTCGACCAATGAGGAGGCCAACGAACCATCAGCTTCATCGTAAGCCACACGACTGTCCATGAGTAATAAAACTACAAACTATAACTTTGAAATGTAAGGTTCTACTTTTATACTGCACTTTGTTCGGAGATGGCGGCAGGAATAGACTTCTTGGTGGCATCTACCTTACCTATACCAGTTTCCCATTATTATATTACTACCTGGGTGTTTGATATTAGACAATTCCAAGTTGAAAAATATGTGTCATCTATCTCACAATTATTTTCCTGACAGTTTTCGCTAGATATCATGATAATTTTGTCATAAATTAATGATGATTTAAGGCGTTTATTATAATGATTATTCATATAAATATTGATAATAACATCAAATAAATTATTTATGTATTACTGCCTAACTTGTGAAATAGGCGTGATATTGGGTAATTGGTCACGCGTGGGTGTTACAGTGGCATTTTGGTTCCAAACTTAAATACGTATTATACGCTTGTCCAAGTGTGATTACTGATTTCCTAAAATAAAATGTTACTTAATCGCATACTAATCATGGTAGCATTGTTTACTATTGTAAACTAAATTGGTTACTAACCTCCATCTTATTATATACCTTTGGAGTTAAGTCTAACAGCACGGGTAATAAGATATCTAGATATCATATTAATATTATATTTCCCTCTTGTTTGTCATAATATCTTTGGTTTCCTGCTATTATGTTATAGGAAATGCATCATTATAATGTTTGTAGAGCCGTCTGTATTTTTTATTCCATATTATAATTACTCAATCCACTAGTTAAAATAATAATCTTTTTTAGAGATTCTCCGAGTCTAATGTTCGGTATTTTATATTTCAGAAGTTGTATTAACGATTTGAAAAAATATATAATAATTTGATGGTTTAAAAATAGGGTTGTAGACCATGATCACAACTCGGCATCAGTTACGCCACATGTCTCGTCTTAAACATTTGTTGGCCACTGTTTAATAAAACGTTTAATTGATACCAATCTGGTTAATACCGACACTCAATGCCACGTGACGGCCGCGTGGTCACACTTGCTGGCACGTGGCGGAGTGTGGCGCTGGGCGGCGCGGCGTGTGCCTATCATTACACGAGTATTTGGCCATATCGTTTGTAGATTTGTTGTTATAAGGATATAATTATTTAATAACTTATTAATCGATTATAATCTGAAGAAGCCTGTGGTAGAAGTGTTTTGACTTAGGTTCTTATGTAAAATTTTATCGATTATAGTTTGGCCTGCGGAGAAAAGTTTTTAAGTTATGATAAATTAATTTTGTATTTTGCGTTACTTGGAACTACGTTGTAAAATGTCTCATAAATAAAGTGATCGTCATGACTATTTTGTAGTGAATAGTGCATTACTTTATTCCCGACGGCTGTTATTTTTTTACATTATACGCATTACCTACGCAATACCAATTCTACTAAAAAATTTAAAGACATAATGCATGCAGGGAAGCATAATAATAAGCTAATGAACCATGTTGTTGGTCATAATATATTATAATATTTATTACCCGTGTGAATATTTCCCCATATTAGTATTAATCCAAAACTCCGTACCTAAATAGACACTTGAGATTTTTTACCAGTGCTTGCATTATCCCATTTTGCAACCACTAAAAATGACACGCACGGTCTCAAGTGGGATAATGATGACAATTACATGACATTTAAAAAGCCATCCAGTTATGATAGGGTTCATTTTTGGCATAAGTTTCGTGTGAAAGTTATGGTTTGTGTATTTTTATTGGCACAAGTATCTATAATGATCATGAGTTTACTCCCACGGTTCAAAATTCAAGTATTTTATGGTGTGACAATAATAATATAATTGATTATCGCCATCGAGCTATCGCAGTTTAGGTAACGTTAATGCTTTTTTCTTTTAGTGCTATGTATTTTATTTATGACTCTCACTTAAAAATATAATGTGTATGTATGTACGTCAACTCTAAAATTACTTCAGTTTATGCTCTGGTTGCTGCAAACTGAAAATGACTGGTAGAGTTTAATTAAATTAACATATACAAAGTAATGTAGTCGCTATAATAATTATGTTACAGGCAATAAGTGTTATGAGTGACCCATGACTGATGGGATGAACATGTAATTTATCCTATAGCAAGTAATACCTACCCTTTAACAAATAACAGTAAGATCGCCAGCTAAAACCCTGGTTTACGAAGAACTGATTGACTCTATGGGTACTTTATTTATTACTCTAATAGGTATTAAGTCTTTTAAAATCCTTCATTCACACCAGTCATGATAATGTGCTTCGAACCGAAGTGCTTGTATCCCGTTGGCGGTTGGATAGAACGTTGGCACTTAAGGTTATAGCTTAAGGTCCATTTTTCATACATTTTGTTTCACCTTTAATCTGGGTAACTAAACAAGTATTGGCAAGTAAAGAATTTAAATTCACGTCTAGTTAGTGATTAGTTCTCGCAGTTGAAAGAAAAACGTAAAATAATTAATATGCATGGATATTTCGGCCTTTAAAATTTCATCATATTAAATTTTAAAGGCCGAAATATCCATGCATATTAATTATTTTTACGTTTTTCTTTCAACTGCGAGAAATAATCACTAACTAGACGTGAATTTAAATTCTTTACTTGTCAATACTTGTTTAGTTACCCAGATTAAAGGTGAAACAAAATGTATGAAAATGGACCTTAAGCTATAAGTTCTCGTATATAAAGGTCGTACCTACCAGTAAAGTAATCTTCATTGTAATTTTATTTAATATGTTACATATTAGTTTAAATTTATATTAGCACTTACTATTGCTCGCGGCTTCGCCCACGTGAAGAAGTTTTCCGGGATACATTTGTTTTCCGACTTACTTGATATGTATCGTTATATTATGTCCAAATTATACAAAATTATTATAAATTATAGCCTATGTGTTATTCTGATGTATTTATAACCAATATTATTGTACAGTTTCATCCAAATCCGTTCAGTATTTTTTTTCGTGATCTTTCACGAAAGTTGTGAAAGTTTGCATATTTGTTCCTCTTGGAACAAATATGCATTCATGTATCCTCACAAACTTTTGCATTTATAATATTAGTAGCATAGCACCAGATATTAAAATTGTACAATTTAATGGTCGAGTGATTTTCATCTGATCTACAGATGTACACTCGACGTTCAAACTTAACTATTATCTTTATAAACAAACCAACACAGATACAGTTGATTTTCAATCAATCTCAAGAGCTTGGGGTACCACTGGACTTGTGTGCCAAATGTTACAAATACAATGATGGTAAACGAAACTTACCCTTAGCATTAAGAGATAGAGTTGAGTTTTATCTGTTGTAGTTTTTTTTACACGCAATGGTTAATATGCAGTTGTTTAAATTGTTATTGCATAGATATAAGGTGTATAATTGATTAGATGAGCGAAATATAATTTTGTATTCTTATAGAGTGTTTACGGGTGGTGTAAAGTAAATAAGCCCTCAAAACTTTGGATGAATGCAATTTTGTTTAATATTATTGATTTGAATTTGTAACAGTTGCATCAAATTATTTTTTGTGATAAATTAGCTAAGTATAAAAATTGTGTATTATGAACCTACGTAGCTTATTAATTCTGTTGTGAAGTGTATCAAGTCTCTCAATATCTTACTTAGTAAAACTATTTAATATTTTGAAATTATTATTGCGCGGTATTGTATCCATAACGTGAATTTGTATATTATTTTTACGACGATTTGTAATTTGGTGTTAATCATGATTCAAGTATCATCAAACACGATAGGAAGATTATCGGTGAAGTTACGCACAAATTAATCATACGCAGTCACATCTTTTATCCCCGATATGATAGGCAGGTGTAATTGGTGCACCCATTTTCCGCTGTGTGTATTTCGTCCCATGATGTGATGATCGGGCACAATTTCGGACTCCAGGCTAATACTGAGTGGAAAAACCTAATATCACCCGACCCGGGATCGAACCTGAGACCCTGAGTTTTGACAGCTCTGAGTGCTGAAACTGCAGTCATACCATAATACAATTATGCCACCGAGGCAGTCATTAAAAAAACAATTAAATTAAACAAGTGCTTTGACGCTTAATAATAAAGGAAACTATTATACTTAGGCGCCAAATATTTTAGCTTCTGGAAATAATATGAGGTAACGATTTCTGTTTGACGATGAATTTAAATATATAGCCAGCTTAGCCACTAAATTCAATATGCTAGTAGCAAATTATGGTAAATCAATAAATACTGAACATTTATTTAGCCTCATAAATAATGTATGATATTTGCACTACGTCTAAACTGTCATGTCAATAATTCTCTTTATTTCATTGACCATCTTTATAGACCTTCGCTGGTTGTTTAGCAACCCTACTTTCTATACTGTTTGTGCCACAAATGGGGGATGTCATGGCTCTTTTTAAGATGGTCTCTATAACTTATATCCCTTGGAAAATAGTTTTTATTCTATTCCACCACGATTGAAATTGCAATGCACATATGATTTAATGTAAATAGTTGTACAGATGTTAGAACCAATTTGCGGTGGACACCAATTCATCTTTCGGTATTAAATGTATAAAATGACATTTCATTGGCTGATCTATGATGAACAGTGGTTTACTTTATATGTTATTATTATTAGCCACACTATTTTTCTGGTTACAAGGGATAAAACAAATATGAAAGAATCGGTGATGGTATGTTTACTTATTAGAGTCAGTATTTAAAGGTAATTTTTGTGCATATAATTCATAATCGCCCAAAGACCATTAATAATCATAGGAAACCGAATTAAGCACCTGATGTATAATCTTGCATTGGCATATATTGTTTTCATGTAAACCAAAAATATCTATAATGATTTTTACTATACATAAATTTTACTTCACAAACAACCAAACACATAGTCCATCAAAAAAACATTAAAAATCTTCAAACGAGTTAATAAAAATCACCCCATGATTCAATTTAAAAAACTAAAGCTAACTTAAATATTGGCTTAAAGTTGTGTACACACTGCCCTGGGCTACCGGCAATGAATTTTAAACATGAAAGTACAAACAAACGGACAGACAAAGCACCAATTAGCCGCAGGCGAGGATTCTGGACATTTGATATCAAACATGTGTATTTGTAATGGTGGTATAAAAAAAACAGGGTTAATGAACTTTGGAATATTTTGTTTAAAATGAATTTGTAAGAGAATAGAAATGTTTTATTTTTATCGAAAATATAATGAATATACTTACTAGCTTTTGCTCGCGGCTTCACCCGCGTGAAGGAGTTTTCCGGGATAAAAGTCCCACTATATGTATATTCTTCCAGGATAAATGTAGCCTGTACCCTTCCCAGGGTCTTAAACATTCTTCATACTAAATTTCATAAAAGTTCATTCAGTAGATTGTGAGGAAATCAATTACATACAGACAGACAGAAAAGCGGACTTTGTTTTATAATATGTATAGATATAAATTACGTATAGTGTCAATCTAATATTATTATCGTTAGAAAACCATTCAAATATGTCTTAGTTCTATTATTAATATCTCACGAAAATAAGTGCGTATGCACCAGTCAACAAACGCCTACGAATATGTGGACAAAGAAATCTTGCCACCTATACAATTGGAATAACACAAATGAATTGCAACGAAAATTCCTTCGACATTATCAACCCCAATACTATGTCGAAGGGAGGGTTTCCAAATATGTAGGATTATCGGCCGAGCAGTAGCCGGTGCATGCTAATGGAAATGACTGGCGATTTGTGGGGAGATATCGTTAAGTATGTATAGCGTTTAAGCATCCATATATTAATTTGCAAGATTTTATTACTCAGCAACTTTAATCGCAACGAAAAAAGACCAAAAAATAACCCGTGTGTTAGTTCAAGGTGTGGTCTAACCGTGTATTCATTTTGATCTAGTCGATTAGCATTTAGCGTGGTTGACTAATAAAAAATTAAAAAAATCGAATGCTAAAAAGCAACAAGTCGCAGAAATGTAGACATAAACTGGTGAAATATTAATGCATTCAATGTAGTGAAATTGATTTTTAAAAGATTGTTATTTTTAAAGCAGTTCTAGTGCAAAACGTGAGAAAAATTTGCAACGGAAGATTTAATTGTAATGTCTATGATCTCCAAATATATTTGCTATGAATATTATGAAACAAAATACCTATTCACTATTTGTTTTTTTTTTAATACTTACTGGAAAATACCATTGTGTTCTAAAAAAAACCTTAAAATGATATGAAATGATTAATCAATAATCCTAACCGATGCCCAAAACTCAATTTGTCGCCACATAAAGTGTGTTTGCGGAGTCTCTCCGTGAAAATCCATTCGCTACGGTTCTGTTGACAATCGATGCGCCTGTTACTGTATTAGGGACTCACGTAAATTGCTTTGTGGATAAGCTTCATCATTCCATTCATATTATCTGAGGTCGTAGCCAAGATGTCTTTTTACAATCGTCAATGCTAACAGAAAACCAAAAATATAATAGAGAATAGAGAACCTATTTAAAAACGACGGTTTAAACTTAGATGTAATTAATAAACATATACGCAAAAAGTGATCATAAATGACATAGTAAATCCAAAAAAAAACTCCTAAAAAGCTTCTAACGTGTAGGCACCCTTGTGCTTCCCACTTGTTTAACCTATATTATTCGTAATTATGTTTGAATATAATGTATAGGTATGTTCTATTTTCCTTTCATACTCCAAAAGTAGCTTAGGCGGGCAAAAGTACCTCGGTGCTAAAATTACCTTTAAAAAACGGGCCATATAATTTATATATATTTAGGACGAGTATTGAACACTGAATACTCTCCAAAGGTTCCTCGACTGACCACGTTCTGTATAATGGAATATTGTTTGAAATATAAGTAGAGTATTAAAATAACCAAACGCATTGGATTTAATAAAATTATAGATCAGGTACTTGTAGGTTCTGGAATTGATATCATACCAGAATCTAGAAATATGATCTTTCATTCATAATTGAATATTACTGAACTCATAGAGATTTTGTTTATTTCAGAACTTTATGTATATGCTGCCGTAACAGAAAATATTTGTGCTCTAGTTCAATGTATTACGTAAACAAGTATTTATTTTTTTAACACAAAAGTCAATTTCCTGCAACCAACAAAATCATTAACTCAAATAATGCGTGACGAAATCACAGATTTGTTCCTGTAATTATAATAATTTTGTACGACTGTGCCAGTTGGTCGGCAGGTGACGCGGGTGCAAGTATTCTTTGATGGTAAATGTGTATGGTATAATGTTTAGCTTACAATCGGTCTAAAAATATTCATTATTAATTTACTGTAAAAGACTTGACAGAAAGAAAAGAATTTTTAGATACGGGTTTCTCGGTAATCACACAAACCATAGGATACCTGAGTTTTTCTAACAGTCCACTTCACGTCGCTTTTCACTTTTCTCTTGTCGTCCTGCTGAAACTGATATACATAATAATAATAAAATAATTAATCACTTAGTTAAAACTCTCAAGTAGCGTGTTTTGCTTGGAAGAATATTACTTCCCTATCTTATTGATGCGAATGTATAAGGTTTAAAAACTTTGTAATAAGGTAAGTTCCGCGGCCAAATGGAAATAATAATAATTGTATATCGGCAGAAAAATATCGAAATAATTGGAGCAAATATAGATGTTCATAACAATATACGGCGTAACGAATTTCCAATGCAAACACAAAGTTGGAGTCAGTAACTAGATACGGAACGGGTGCCCCCATTTTCCACAATATTATCTTTACCACAATATTGACCCTTATACCAATATTGCGTTAAGTCTATATTTCAAAATTAAGAAGCTAAATAAAACTGCCTGATATTACAAAGGCCCTATCCAAAGCAGGGGTGCGCGGGAGCATTCACAACTATTCACTATTTAACAGTCTTTGTTCAAATTTGATTTATATTCATGGTCCTTACTTGTATTATTACAGAGCGGTAAATCAAGCGTGCATTTCTCTCTTTCTGTTTTAATTGGTGTCAGGAGTCGAGCTTTTATGACTTCGTGACGGTTAGTTAATGATTGCTCGAGCTATTACTATTGAAATCAAGTTCTAATGTGTTTATGTTCTAAGAAACCTTCGTGAGTTGGTAACGCTAAGATATCTATCTGATATCTATCCCAGAGACTTATGGATGGAATATTTTAAAACTACCTACATAAGCTATAATGTTTATGTATTTGCACAACTACCATAACATTAAAAAGAAATAAATCATCTAGGTCTTAACAGTGTTATAGTCGTGTATGATTTTGTTTTGATTGATTTTCTTGTATGATTGTATTTTCAGTTGTATTAAGGGATATTTAAACACATATTCAAAAGAAAATATAAAAAATATAATTTCACAAAAATGACTAGCAGTTAGTTAATACAATCCGACTAATTCTATATTTAGCTTATTGTCTTTGGTATTGTATATCCTAAATATAAAGCTTTTGCCTTATCAAAATATTTTTTACAAGACTAGTATACAGTACAGAGTTATGAATTTGCATACAATTTGCTATATCACATCATATATTTTTGCTGAATATTCCTAAATAAATATTATCATGATATTCTCCAGAGTTCTAAATTTAAAATACTTGCATTATAAACCAGATATAACTAAAATAGGTATCTGCATTATAAATGTCAATTTCAAGCTTTATCTTACTTTTCTTTTTACATACATTCAAAACTATTATTACATCACTACATTTGAGCGTTTACAGCAGTTTGTACCCTGTTATAGGAATTTCTGTAAAATCTTTGATCTTCGTAATAATAATTACTTTGTGTATATTCGTTGACATTACTAAAACTGCTCATTTGATTGTATTCTAACAATGAATTTGAACTTTTTACATAACTATAATCGTCATTTTTCCCGTAACGTTTATTCTTGGCATCATCAAAAGCGTTTTTGAAGATTTCGTAGTTCTTTTGATTAAAGTACTCTTCCTGTCCGTTCCCTGTATCGTAGTAAGTTTCATTGTAGTTACAAGGTCCATACGGTCTTCCATAGTAGTTATTTGGTATCATGTTGTCACCGTAAGTTGCAGGATGTGTGAAAAATCCTGTACCAGTAGTCGAAGTTATGCAATTTCCACCTTTATTGTTAACTGATACTGTGACATTACCGACACTGATAAGTACACCTTCTGGAGTTTGCATGAAATGAGTTCCATTAGTAAAGGGCTTTCCACATCCATGATTCCTGGTCTCATCAAAATCAGATTTGTTCGGCACGAAAAACATGTCTCTGAATGCATCTTTGGTGACTTTCTCTCCGGCTATGGAATAATTTTGTATTTTTTCATAAGATAGTGCTAGACCGTCTGCTGGAATTTGACCTGAATTGATGTTGTCTAAAGATTCCAAAGTTTGACTTAGTGCAAAAATATAATTGTGAGCAAATCGTAACGTTTCGATTTTGGTTAACTTTGTATCTTCAGGGAATGTGGGTAAAACACATCTCAGTCTATCAAGAGCTTCGTTTAACATGTGCATCCTATTTCGTTCTCTATCATTGGCTTTCATCCGTCTATTTCTTTTTATTTTCAATATTTGTGTCGGACTTTTGCATCGCGTTACTCTGTTTTTTCCATTTGCATACTTTCTTTTGGGTTTATTTGGGTCTTTTGCTTTTCTTTCTTTCTTTGGCGTTGACGTGTTGTTTGTTGGTTTTAAATGTTCTTCAAAAGCTTTTATAGTTTCTATTGAGTCTTTGAAAGGGTAATCGTATTCTTCACTAAAGAGTTTTCGTCTTGCATGACTCTCTTTACCTGGTGTGAGTGATATGCCCAGGTCGCTCGGATCTTGCTTCAAAGGAGTGGTAGGTGTCGTGGTAAGTGTGTCGTTGTAAGACCTCTCGAAGCCGGAGTCGTTGCTACAAATACTATCGTTGAAATCACAATAGTCATCGAAGTCTGTGCTGAACATTTTGACTAGATCTGAAAAGAAGAAAAAAAACATGATTTATTTGATTCATGAAGCCAGGGAATATACGTATAAAATATTAAAATATATCTCAGATGTTTATTTTTTCTAATACTTCATTCTACAGCTATTTTATTACACACAAAGTTAGACCATTACCACTTGACTTGTTACCATTTCGTCAGTCGCACCCCTGTTGTCCTAATACAATTTCCATGGTAGGGACAGGTGACCCTTTGTAATTACAAATCGCGTGACCGACAGAAACGGTAAGTCAGTTGGACTTTATCACTTTCTACTTCCGGAATAGTGATTTTGTAACACTGGGGTTGAGTTCTTTGATTGATTGACTTATTTTTTTTTTTTACTATGAAATCATAATTTGAAGAAATGGTATGCTTTAGAATTTCCTACAAAATGTCACATTTCTATGGCTGACGGGGTCGGCAATATGAAGAATATGATTGCAATAACATTTGGCTCATGATATGGTAGAGTTCATCTTTATAATATCATGCTCCTGTAAATGAATTCATCACGAGATTAACATTGGTTGCACCCTGATAAGCACTAAAAGCAAACAAGTTGAAACTATGTTATTAGAAATTTTATTCATGCTTCTACATTCGTTGACATTCCTTCACTAAACTAGGAAGTAACCATTTGGTGTACAAGTATAATAAAATGAAGTATTGTTAGTTAGGTTTGCAACACTCGACGCGTGGCCACCTGCACGGCACGCGTCGCGCACGCGACCTGCTGTTTACCGCCGGCAGTGTGGCGTGTTCTATAGTATTTAATTACATATTAACTTTTGGCTAATAAATATGTTAATTTTGTTAGTTGATTGTGATTCAATATATCAAAACGCGTCCTTTTTGCATTACTTCTATCAAACTGTGTACAGCTGTTGAATATCTGGAAACTGTTACAAATATTTTTTATTTTTTTAAATCGACAATAATATTTTTTTTTTTAGCATTAGAATATTTTCGGCTGAGTGTCGTTCCTTATTATTAATATACTTTGAATTTAATCAATTTAGAGTCTGCACGACGTCTGATTAGCAAAACTTTTAATCTTTGTCATACTGTACACAGACATTATTCTACACTAGCTTTTGCTCGCGGCTCCGCCCGCGTTATAAAGTTTTTCAGGCTAAAGTTTTCCATTATAAAAGTAGTAGTTTCCCGGGAGCCTATGTTCTTCTCACGGTTTCAAACTGTCTCCATACCAAATTTTATCTTAATACGTTGGGTAGTTTTTGAGTTTAAGACGTTCAGGCAAACGGATGCAGTGGGGGACTTTGTTTTATAATATATTTTTTTAGAACTTTTTAAGAGGAATAATCCCGTCATACATCATTGTTGCATAACTATAACCGTTTACGCAGCGCACGCAACGGAAGCTCTCAAAACTAATAATTTGTGCCCATATTTGCAACATGTTTCATTACTGCTCAGCTCCTATTGGTCATAGCGTGATGATATACAGCCTATAGCGCCCCACAAATAAAGGGCTATCCAACACAAAACGAATTTTTCAGTTCAAACTGGTAGTTCCTAAGATTAGCCATTACTGCTCTGCTCCTATTGGTCATAGCGTGATGATATATAACTTAGAGCACTCCACGAACAAAGGGCTATCCAACGCAAAAAGAATTTTTCAGTTTGGACCGGTAGTTCCAGAGATTAGCCATTGCTGCTCCGCTCCTATTGGGTATAGCGTGATGATATATAGCCTATAGCAATCCACGAATAAAGGGCTATCCAACGCAAAAAGAATTTTTCAGTTTGGACCGATAGTTCTAAGATTAGTAAACAAATATAATGAGAAAGCTTCGAACTGCTAAGCTATCGGGAGTTACACGTGTCATTGTGAGTCAACCATAAAAGATAGACATATGCTGTCGTGGGATATTTTTTACATAATTTTAAGGAGAACATTTCCGTCATACATGATTTCTATGTAGCTTTAACCATTAAGGTTGCACACGCGACGGAAGCCTAAAAAATGGAGTAACTTCTCCCGTTTTCCCAACATTTCCCTTCACTGCTCTGCTCCTATTAATTGTAGCGTGATGAAAAGTATACTATAACTAGCACAGGAGTTTGAAAAATAATTGTACCAAGTTTCGTTAAAATCCGTCGAGTAGTTCTTGTTTCTATAACTGTTATACAGACAGACAGACAGCCAGACAGACAGACAAAAATTTTACTAATTGCATTTTTGGCATCAGTATCGATCCCTAATCACCCCCTCATAGTTATTTTGGAAATATATTTCATGTACAGAATTGACCTCTCTACAGATTTATTATAAGTATAGATATATAGATAGATTATATCCTATCGGCAATTACTTGTTTTTTTAATACATAGCAAATAATAATATTAATATTTAATCGTTTATTTTTTTTTGTTTTAGATTTAAAAACATCTGAAAATTTTACAACAATTTGCTTAGTCAGTAATAATAAGCCAGGCGATTTTATTATGTCCCAGTCGCGAATATTTATAGGACTTTTCATGTGAGTAGAGCCTTTAATTTTTTTCCCTTAATATTTGTTATAAGTTAAACAAAATCTAGCTTTAGCCAAATTATTTTTTCCACAAATTAGCACAATTTCAACGTGCGGAGATAAATATAATAATCCTATCGAAATATACCTGCTTAATTAATTGTTCATGCGTTAACACCTATAAACATCTTTAAGAACTTTGATATTACGCCAATATAAAAAAGTTAAACAAAACCTATTTAGGACCTGTTTTATAACTTCTAGTAAATGTTATTCGTCACATATATTAGTCGACCAAATAAAACAGTCACACGCTAATCTATGCTTATAAATAAATAGTACCTAAGAAAATAAGTACTATCTACATTAGCTGTTAAATATGATAATTGTCAATAACAATTTATTTGAAACTAGTAAAACAGGCCCTAAGCGTATTACTTCTACCAGTTAGTAGAAGAAACCAACCTTGCGAAACCAACTTCAGGCCAGTCTTTTATAAAATAGTGGATTTCTAACATGAAAATGGAAAAGGTTCTATAAATTATGAGTGAGATATGTAGATAAAAGAAATCCTACTAAAATAATTTAATCAAACGAATTTTCCTTAGTGCCCTATTTTTCTTTTTTTTATTAAAAAAGTAAATGTATATACTAAAACAATAGGCAATTTTGTTGTTATTTAAGAATTAGTCTAACTAGGTAACTAAAATTATTTTACTTCTGGGTCAGATGATACGCAAGCGGAATAAAAATGACATTGAAAAAATATAAAAAAAAACTTACTCTATATTTTATTTAAATCCAAAATATCTATGGAATCACAACCATATAATTAACACTATTACACATAATTTAACTAAGCATGGTTCGCGGCGGCGCGCGTGCGTCGGACTGTGGGCTGGCGGATCTACCACCCTGTTTTATGACCCCATGCCCAATGGGAAGGACATGCCACGCCTATCACTCCTACAAAAGTGAAAATTCATAACACTCCAGAATCAATTTTGATTCAACCTACATGCCTAGGTACTATAATTGATGCGATGCTGCAACTTGTTTTAAACAATACTTCTTGATAACTAATTGATAGCAAAGAAAATTTTGCACTGCAACTTGCAATGTTCTGAATTTAAACATCTACATTGAGGTCATGTAGACACTTAGTTTCTGAATAAATTCTTCGTGTAAATCTTAGCACGTAAATTCTTTTGTAGATGCTGTAAGGACAATAATGTTATGTGCCTAAGTAACTAAATGAAAATAACTTAAGATCTTGCATCATTCTGTTATTAAAGTTGGGTTTTATAAACACTTCTCAACATGTTATTTTATCTTTTAATTTATCGGAAAGTAGTATTTTTTCTTACAGCATAATGTAGCTGTTTCGATATTTAAAAAAGGTAATTAGTTAAAAAAAAAATCACGTCGAATTGATAACCTCCTCCTTTTTTTGAAGTCGGTTAGTAATACAAAATCAAGCAAAGAATATGTTAGAAAAGTTTCTTTTTGCATTGTTCAAGTTTTTTTTGCGGGAAAAACGTGTTTCACCAGTTTTACGGCCCAATGTCGACACTCAGGAGTACAGCATCATCTGTGCGAACATTGGAGCCGAAAGTGCCCTAATAGTCCGTCTACCCACCTAACAGATGAATTTTATAGGGCCGTTAGTCAATTCTTTTATTCCGCATCTTGCAATTCCACGCTATAATGTACAACATGTTTTTTTTATGTCAACCCTTTAAAGTTATTGGGATACCATAAATCATATAAATATTTGATCAGTTACGGATATATTGGTGACCTTTTTATGGTACCCATGGGTATGCTTTTTATTTACACTTTTTGTGTTTTCGTTTTGTAACCTACTTTACAAAAAAGGAGGACATTCTTAATCCCTCGTATTTGTATTTTGGAAGAACCTTTTTGATTGTGTTGGAAACACTTATTTATAAACTGTAAAGTTTATGTTATTAATATTATGTAATAATGTTTCTATTTAATTTTATATTATAATATAAGGTGATATTATTCGCCCTATGTAATTTTCAGTATGACTACCAAGATGACTTAATGCTAAAAAAAATTAAAAAATACACGTCGTATTGGTAACCTCCTCCTTTTTTGAAGTCGGTTAAAAAAATCTGACAGAGCAAGAAAGAAAAGTAAATAAAAATAAATTATAGACCGTAAAAGAGACAAATTAAGCTCTATTTCATCGTCAAAATACTACAATCGGTCACGGAATTCGGACCCGATGGCGCGAACAAACACACAAGGAGGCGTTTCAACGGAAAATGTTAAAAGACACGGTTCATCGGTGTAAACTGGCGAATTATTGACAAATTGCGTCACGGCACCACACGGTAAAGGGTTGAAAAAATATTTCATTGGCGAATAACATAGATTTAGAGCGTTGTCGAAATCCATGATTAAGGCAACAAGTACGTAAGTTTGATTCCTAGGGGGTTTAATATAAAGTTCTAGAGTTAACTATTTACAGTAAACACGTCCAAGAGAGGCTATAGATTCTCCTAGTTCCCTTCAGGATTTTTGGTAAAGGTAACTTATGCCTGCAATTTGTAATCTTATTTACTGCGAAAATATCTTAAGTAGTTTTAACTCGATGTATGTATCGCATTCTGATTGCTTGAACGATGTCAATCACGATTTTAGAAATCATTATTAGCTGCCAGTAACATAGCACTTTATAAAGCAGTCAAAAATTATAATCACATTTGCGGTAAAATATTTAGTTAATTTTTGCATCACCACTCTAAAATACGTGATAACTGTCGCGTCAACTTTGCCCACATGATATTCTAAGCTCCTAATAGTTTTTTACCAAAGCAAATAAACAGGTGTCCACAAGCAAAAGGCGATAAATCTTAATATAGCTGTGCAGTTTAAAATAATAAAAATGTAGGGTACGGGGGGCCGTTTAGTTACTTTGCAGTCGGCACGCTCGAGAGACCATGAATGAATTATAATGTTCTCGTATATGGGCGCGCTTTGAAGGGTTCAATGTAGTGATTTTCAATGTGCATGTAGCTAGTGATGATCCTTGTCGATAATTTTTGAAGTATAAAACAAGCTAAGGTTGATGTTTTTGTATAATCTTAGTCCCAGATAACTCATTGGATTTGGGAATCAAAGACCAAATATTAATATTTTTAACACGCTTTTATTAGCTTGGGTTGTATCTATGTATGTATGTAACGGAATCTTTGAGCTCAATTTTCACCAATTTCCAGAAATCTGATTAATTTGAAACTTTACACACGTATCAAGGACCGATGACAATGCAATAATTTGATAAGTGTTTCCCATTATCCTTATTAGGACCGCCAGGATTAATAATATATCAGGTGCTTGATATAGTATGTATTATAATCATTCTATTGGCTACTATCTATAAGAGGAGAATTATGAAAACGAAGTTAAATGCACCTCACGCTTTTTACTCTGAGTTAAATTATTCTGTTAATAACTTCAAGTTTATTATAATTTTATTTTGAGGTACTTAACTATGATTGATCCTTCAACCTTCTACTACTGTAATATAAATTCTTTGTACTTAGAAATTATTTTCTCCTTTTTAGTTCGATTAGCCATAAAAGCGTGTTTTTTTAGTTTTTTTAAACTATTATTTTTTATTTATTTTCATTAAATTGTAAAGATTAGTGTTTAAATAGACACGAAAAACAAATGTAACATAATAATGTGCACAAGAATTTTCTGGCATTGTACATATTAAAGGGCGGTAAATTTCTTTGTCATAAGATGATTCAGCTGTCCGTTTGACCCAACTTCTATAAAGAAAAACCATGTGACTGTTTGCAATATATTTTTTTCTTAGGCATCAGACTGAGTTAGTTCTATATAAAGTTAGTCTAAATTGCATTGTGTATTCGTTCTTTGAAATAGAAATTTCTGAACCACTATTAGCGTATTTTCAGTTCTACAGCGGAATATCCTTACGAAATATTTGATGTAATAATGGTCACAACCAATATCGATAATATATTTTCCCATCCCCATGCATAACAACCCTTTTAGAGCTGCGTCCGCGCCCCACGCGGGTATAAAATACCGGCTCGCCACCGAGCATAATTTTGCGGACTTAACCCGTCGCGCACTAGCGCTGTGATAATTATTTGCTTATTTCAGACTTATCAAAACACACAGATGTTTGCCTTTGGGTTAGCAACGGCAAAACAATTGTTTTATTGTCCTAATAATAATCATTATAATAATATGTACTCTATAATAATATATAAAGCTGAAGAATTTTAATGTTTGTTTCAATGCGCTAAACCAATTTCATTTTTTTTCACTAATAGGAAGCTACATTGCCCCTGAGCGCTATAGGCTATTTTTATACTATGTATACGTATATTAAAGCAAATTTCTTTATACGAAAATATATAAAGCGGGAGTTTTATCCCGGAAAATCTTTTCACGCGGGCGGAGCCGCGACTAATGATTATTAATATAAATCTTAATTGATATAATATTATTGGCTATAGGGTGTTAATTATACAATTAGAAAGAATTGTTTTGAAAACCTCAATAAATATTATGTAATGAGACTTTCGCGCCGCTTTACTTATACCTACGGAATATACATAAGTTATACTTATAAGGCTATTTTAAATTGAACCAAACCATTCCGGTACAGGTTGTGAGTGCTTTCTTAGGATTTGATTTACAACTAGATTGCTGTTGAAGTCAAAGATGGTCCGTTGAATAATCTTCAGCCAACATCATTACTTCAATATGTACAAGAATGCTTACTCTTAAAACGACGATAGTATCTTCGTAATATTTAGTCTAAAGTTAAAATACAAAATATTCAAATCATGTAATCTTCAACTTTATAAAAAAAATCTCGTACACACGTCAACCCTTTTAAAGGCAAACGTTTAGTTTCATAAAGAGTTGCAGCGTCATTATTTACAACCCTTACGGATAAGCCCTTAACAACAAAGCTTTTTAACATTTTAAAACTCCTCCCCACAATGGAGTATTGCACGTTTTTGTATCCAGATTTAAGTAGAGACTCTGTACAAATGTTTTAATATTTAAGAGATTAACGTCATGTTATTGGCTTTATTCATAAACAATGATATTTTTATAAAATGCTAGTATGTACCGAAATTATTAGCAGAACTGCTTTACGTTTGTGTTTGTTTTTATGTATAAATGATTACCATAAAACATAAAAACTTTACACTAGACAATGTTCTTTCAAGTTGTCTGTAGAATTTTCTATTGTATAAATTTTACAACTATTTAAAAGCAAAATAGAACATACCTATCTACATTGTGCGTAAAGGCCACCAAATATTTATTCTGATCATTAGTGCATGCTGATATAAAATACATATCGCTCATAAAATTGTATGTATTATAATATATAGGTAAAATTAGAAACCTTATCACTAAAGTTTAATAAATATGTATGTCATTTTGATCGATCGATGTATAAGATTTGTATAGTTTCTTATTACATTGAGTATTATTGGATAGGAATTGCGATAGAGTCTTGTGATACGATTTTTACAAAGTGAAGGGCAGATCCGTTAAAAATCATGTCGTAAGACAGTTACAAAGTTACTACGAACAGTCTACAATGAGAGACAGTCGGTTAATCTATCGGGGAATTATTGTTTTTTGGAAGGATTTTGTTTGCACCTTGAATTTTTGTTAGGTGTACTGATTGGTCGCTTGCCTAATTCATGATTGCAGCAAACGCACCTACAGCGTCCTACCAACCAGGTAGCATTTTAAAATAGCGCAATAGAACTAAGAAACTGCATAATTACTGTAACACTGACATTACTATTTAGATTCAATATATTTTAGAATAAAGACGTATTTGTAATAACACCTGTTCTAAGTAAGTGTTGCGCAAGTAAACAATGAATTCAATAGAAACATGTCATGATTTTGATAATAATTAGAATAAAACAAATAATCCACAGATAAACCCGTGGGAATTTTACCTCCAAGAACAGATGCCTGATAACGTTCTATATTGAATTTTTCGCAATAAGCATTGCAATAAAAAGCATTTTATACGCCGTTTGTGCGCGTGATTTTAACTTACGATTAAAGTGTATTGCATTGCAAATATAATTTCATGACATAAGTGTGTTTGGGAAGACGATACAAAATCGCATATCAGTTGATTGTGAGCCACGAATGTACATGTGTGCATCGATGTAAACGGACTTGCAATGGAATATACTGAACTGTATTGAAAAAGTTGAACTAAGCTTAATTTGTAAGATTTACTAGGGTTTCATCGACTTTAAGCTATTTTCTTATTTTTAAAATGGATTTTAATGCACGGGAATTCATATTTTATTTAGTCCATAATAGACACTGTAAATTTTTAATATCGTAAAAAGAATATATTACTATATACAACGCTCAGAGTTAAAATTTGTAGATAAATTTAATAAGTGATTATATTTTGTATCTACCTACTAGAATATCGTATTTAGCGTATAATTAAATGTGATATCTTATAAAATATTTCTATATTATTTAAATGAAAGACACTTTATTAAGGTATGTATTTTGTTTTACAACCAACAATGATATCCACGATTGGTTTCGGTTAAGAAAGTTAGTCACTGTTTAAGATGGATACATAGCTGTTGGACTTTGGAGAAAGTAGTTATTCATAATATTATCCCGCCGAAAAACTTATGCCTACCTTAAGAAAAATACATTTGAGACATGTTAATGTGTTTGACTTCCTTGAAATTTACATGTTAACCTTTTTTAATTATTACCTACTTGAAGATAAAATCTATGCCATTCTATCGATGTATGCTGATAATTATTTTATCTTATAGGTATGCTTTTAAGTAATTAATAAAATCAAGTTTCGTAGCTCTACTTTATTGCTGGATTATGAAATATTTGGAAATAGTACACGACGACACAAATGGTGACTAGAAAACTGCCGTGAATCGGTTTGGCTGCTGCGTGTTGTATGATCGCTGAGATTTCCTGATGTCCAACCCTACACCTCCATTCGTTGATAGTTCCAAATCCACCGTCCTCTGGAAGTCTGAATGTTTATCGAGTTAAGTAGAGGATTATTATCTGAAAATGATTAGCTACTAAAATCAGTTCCTCATTTACGTTGCATTTGTAAGCTCTTTGGTATTTTGCTCAAATAATGTGATCATCTCTTCTATAGGTACCTCTAGTGATCAGTGTTTAGGGACAATGTGAGACCGGTGAATATCTAAGATAATAAGATGCCATGACCAAACATTAAAATTTGCGTGAGTACTTCGGGTTGAAAGAGACACTCAAACTATAACTACCTGTGTACACCGAACTGAATTTTTTCAGATTGCTCATATTATGTTCGTTTTATATAAACTAAGAGCTTAGACCAGAAATAACTACGACGTAAGGTGGATGAAGTAGTTGCACGACTGCATTGTTTAGTCTTGGAAGCAGAGATAAATTTTATAAATAAACAAGTAAAATTTATCAAATATTATCTGTATCCTAGTATTCATAGTAAGTAAGGTATTGATATGTGTAGTTGTGATGCAAAAAATGCGCGGGTGCATTTGCTGCGCTTACGCGTTCTATATTTATACTTATTTATCTGCTTACAAAACAGCACGTGCAAAATTAAAAACCTATAAATACTAAACCTTGCCCTCAAACCCTAAAACAAATAATCAAACAGAAAAAATGGCAATATTTACACAATTGTTCCAACTTGTCCAGTATCGAACGCAATGGGCGCTATAAAAATAATTTCTGACTATAATAAAATTGATAATAGGACTAATCCTTGTTTACACTGAAGGTGGGTGAAGTGGGTGGTCTGATAAGAGTGCAGGTAGGAAAATCCAAACATTTCTATTGGTCAATTTTAGATTTCATATCACCACACAAAAACGCTCCCTGGAATACAATACGTAATACAAAATAGGGTACTTTTATCATGTTTTATTGTTAATATTGTACTTGGATAAACACGTGGATTAATCAATATTTTAGGGAAATTTTATGATGATTGGTAAGAATTATTTGAATTTGGCGCCCGCGCGCTTTTTCCGCGCCTTTCGCAGCTATTGTTATTACTAGCGCCAACTAGCGGTCGTCGCAGATAATGATAGTTTTCCTTTTATTTTTATACAGATTCAGGTCACACACAGCAATGCTAATACTGTAGGTCAAAAACTTGATTGGGAATTAATTATTAAAACTAAAAGTATTCATTCACAAATAATATAATTTTTCAAAAAATTACATGCCATTTAAATAATTTGAAATTATAATATTTTGATATCATTCAATAAGACTCATTACGTCTTGGTCTGTGTCGTCGTATGTGTTTGTATGTGTATCGTCTTGCTATGTTTGCCCATATATATATATTAATATAATTTTTAAAACAAGTAAAAATGTTTATTTCAACAGCTTTAATTAAACGCAGTAGATAATTATTCAGGTTGGAGGTCGAATCCACATATTATACGCCGATGAAATGGGTTGCCCTATTCTTGCAAAATGTGTATTTTACTGTCTTGACTTGTAAGTGCCTACTAATTCATCAACTTATGATAGATTCCTATCATACCAATATACGTATTAAAAGTATAAAAAAAAATATTCGAGGAGCAGTTTAAAAATAGCTCTCCTGTGTAGAGCTTTCGATAAAAGTAGGCATAGCGAAATGAGAATACTGTAGACTTGTACCTACGCGTGTCTGCGCCTTTTTTCTTACAAGTTGTACATCGTAAGTAAGTGCTTATTAAATAAGTAATAATATTTACAATTTCTATAATTTAGTGCCAGCCTATAGGTTTAGACTGTGGGCTAGAATGTCGTAAGTTTAATTTTCAGTTTCAGTAACAATATACGTGAGATTATCCAATACGATTTGACCGAGATTGGACATATTATAAAATATACCTATTATTGTGTAATTTAAGCAGGTTATATATACTAATATACCAAAATGTGGACTACCTACGGGCCTACTTGTTGACTAATGTTAAAATAAAATATTTTAATAAAACTATAAATTAAGCAAGGTTTAGATAAGCAAAAACCTTGCAGAAGTTATTGAAATCCGCCGAGCCTTTTTTGCTCCCGCCAGGTGCTCGCTCTACAAAAACTTCCTAGCAATGTCATTGCGGTAAGCTGACTTCTGCAAATTATGATGCTTGCAAGATTTGCAACAAGTCGCATGAGTATTAAATATTGAAGTACTGCTATCTGGGAGTTTTTGCGGTATAAGTATATTGTTGCGAGAACTTGCTAGTCTAAACTTTGCTTTAGGTTAAAGTTTGGATATTGCAGACTATTTTCCTATATAATACTTATATTTTTATAATACAGAAATAAATAAATTAGGGTTATACAAAATCAATATTACAATTATAATTCAACCGATAGCTCATAGCACTTCATAAAATTATAATATGTCTACTTCGAGCTTTGCCTTTCCACAACGAACAATTAAAAAAACAATGAATGTCAAATTTATCAGTTGACAACAGTTAATAGTGTTGCCAATATTGCGCTTTAACTTCTACTTTAGTCGTTTCTGGGCCTTTTTCGCAACTCGAGTAAATATTATTTATCACATAAATTTATAAGCCGAACTAATTCGAAAGTCACACTCTAATATAATTTCCTAATAAGTGGTAATAAAATGAGTACTATCTACATTAATTATTGTTTAATACGATAACTATCAAATAAATTTTACATGAGTCAGAAACAGGCAAGTTAACTTCCTTCTAGTAAAAGAAATAATTTTAATACAAGAGTTTTGTCAATAATAATTTGGGAAACTATAAGTCAACTTAGGGATTTTGTACTCTCTTCTTGTTTTATATGTGCTAATATTACTTACTCGATATTGGCAAAATCACCGATAAATAAACAGTGGTTGCATATAAGATGATAGAAGAATGTTATTACTTAGCATTTAAAACAAAATAATGTCATGTAATGTAAAATTGTAATGTCTAATATCGACTAAATTAAATAAATCAGTACTGAAGTTGTAAGGATTTTTAAAAGACACTTTCACAGTAAAACCATTGCTAATTATAAGAGTATCTCGGATATTTTTGCCATCAGGGCGGTGTTTTTTCATTTTAATTTGTAATGAAAAAGGCAGTGCGCAGCACACGCGGCTCCTTATTAGAAATATAATAATTTGTTTCTAAATTCAATACTATTAATAATCGAATAGTATGATAAATTCTATTTAATTTTACTCCTAATAATTTTGGTGTGGTATTATATTATATTAACAGTAGTGCAACGACATAATTATGACGTCAACCTAATCCTTGGTTAGATTGGTGTAGTAGATTTTTTCAGTATGTATAGTGGTTGAGGTAATTTTATAACGACAACACTGTCAACATATTTGACAGTTCACATGTTCACAGTTGTCAAATTCCGTAATTGACAATGCATTGTCTGGTGCATTGTAATAAAAAAACATAAAAACATTAAAGACGATCGTTTTATTGATAAAATTACAGGTACTATCAATATTAATATCTGTTTTATGATTTAAATAACTTTTAAAAGAACTAACATAAGCTTTAACTATTAAATGGGTTTATTCTATAGGCTTTGTGAAGTGTTGAAAATATCGATCGCTTCGAAATGATTCCAAATGAGATATTTGCCGAAGACTTGATGAATACGGTGATTCGCTACGGTTTGTACATCGGCGCTGCGTTTCAACTGTTTTGTCTGCTTGCCTGTGTTACATTGACGGATGAGCAAAGCGAAACTCATCCATATGAAAAGGTTTGTAAATATGTAGCCGAAAGCCGGTAAATAATTTTTGCAGGCATTTAGTTATAGGTATGATACAGTTTTCTGTGATAAGTATACTTTTATTACCATTTCGAAATATTTGATTGTTTACATTTAATGTTACTTAACTTTTACTGAATATTGGTTTTCCACATATTTTATCATAGACCTGATGAATCACAAATAATAGGTACATTTTTAGGATATTATTTTCATTCCTATTCATATATATTTTTCGCCTATTATTGGATACTTAATTTCAAGAACAATCTGTGATTATTCCTATTTGTATATAATATCTAGTAGGCCTAAGAGACATCCAGCCACAGATCCCATTATATGTATACTATGTTCGATCTTATAGGTCTTGGCAAGTGCCACCCATCGGGTCCCAAGTTTTTCTATGATTCAACTGGAAGTAACTAAGCTGTCACAATTTTTTTAAATGGGAATGGTTGGGTGATTTTGGAGATTAGCATGTATGGAAAAATTCGATACAAAAATTTAACTTAAACTATCAACTATTGCGGTATTTTCCTGTTAATTCAAGCCTGGATTGTAGATTTAGTACAAAACCATATTTTCATTTTATCATTTCAGTCCTACACTGACAGTGATGAATGCAGCTCGGAACAGTCATCACCAGGGCACAGGGCGACCATGTCTCGTGCCCGACGGCATGATAAGAAGAAACGACGTTAGATCAAACACATGAGTGTAAACATTGTTAACCTTATGGACTAATTCAATATGTCCCCATCTTCAATTTACCCTCAAAACTGAGTTTGATGTCTATGATGTATCTTTGACTATGGATCTCTTATTATTTATTCCATGATATAAAATCTTATATACATTTAACTCCAAGGCATTTTGAAGCCATAATTGTCTAAAAACGTGAATGTGTTGCGCATTTGGCATATTTGTATTTATAGGGTTTTGTAACCTTTATTTTGTATTTGGTTGGTCAAGGTTTCTTGTTAAGTATTATAATACTAATAATACCAGCCCTATAGTTTGTACTATACACTGTCCCACTGCTGTGCACAAGACTTGTCTAATACCAAGAGGGTCTAGACCTTAGTCCACCAACCATGCTGGCCTCCTAATGTAGGCTGGGAAACTTCACATACCTTTGACATTCTAATGTAAAATTCTCAGGTATGTTACATTAATTGGTAAACATATTTGAATATTGTTTTTATTTAAGTTCTGATTTAAGCATATCTATATTTGCTAATTGAATGTAGATACGTAAAAAGGATCCAGCCCACAAAATGACGCTTTGAAATAGTGCAGATTGAAGTTTAAATCGTACTTTTGCTCATTGATATTTCATTTTATATTTCGGTAATTGAAAGTTCAAAATTTTTTTTTAAGAATGGAAAATATAGACCTTATAGACTAGAACTAATTTGGCATACTCGGCTCATTTTCGACCATGCTGTGGGTTATATCCTTTTTGCGTATCTACAACCAATTATATCTCTTACGCCTAAGTTGTATAACCCACTGTTACAGTGATATTTCTAGTAAGTTTTATATATTTATAGCTATAATTGTGGCCGTTTATTCCAAGGATGTAATATTATAATAAATATAATACTCAAATAAATGAATCACTGTTCTCCCCAATATTTATAGATTTTTTTACATTACTTCATACCAATGTTCTGTGTCAAATTTACTGCAAATAGGTTTGCAATTGATTATACTATGTAATATTTAAATGTGTTGTAGTAATATTTTACACTGTAAATTTCGTCACTAAAGAAATAAACAATTATTTAATATAAAGCATTTATTCATTTTGTTAAATGGACTAGACATTTTACAGCATTATTATTTGTTTTGCTTATATACCAATTTCCTGTATGTTTTATTTTACAAAATACTCAATAAGTGTATATAGTACAATATTTAATATGTGATAAAAATCATAGTCTCAAGTTATTATTTTTGTAGAGAACTTCAATTTTATTTGAGTTGTGTTGAAGTTATAATTGACTTTTAAGTACATGAAGACTGACAAATCCTATAATTGACATGGATTATAAAACTAGATAAACAGATATGAATTTCAACACATTAATTTCTCAAAATAGAAACCATAAATAGCAGATCAATATATTATTATAAAATCTTCACAAATATAAATAACAGATGTATATTTAAAACATGTATATTGTAAGTACAACATATAAGGCACTTCGTATAAACAGTTTATAATAGCACCACATTCATAATACCAACAATGTAATCAAAAGATATCTTTTAAGTACACTAACTACTATTTTCTTTATATGGCACGTTTCACTGGCATGAACTTTTTATAAGTAACTTGACTAAAAGCATGGATTATAAAGCCGACAATTTGTTTTAATTATTTTTGGTTTGTTAAATTCTAACAAAGACATTTATTTTTGTAACTTATTTCGGCCATATGTGTCACTTAAAACATCAACATAAACTCAATATGCTTGTCAATGTAGCAAAACATCACAAAACATAGTATCATGCTTCTTTGCATTTTGGTCTTCATATCAAAATTACTATATGTTATATTTTTGCTTTAATACAATTAAATTGTTTTTTTTTTATTTTATGTGCAGTAATAAAATTGAGAATTGTTTATAATATGTTTACGCACTAGCTGGTAACAGCTAAAATTCATTTTTCAATGGACTGTTTTAAATGTCGGCTTCTCAAATCTCATAATATATGTCATTTTCTAAAAATATGATTGCACAAAATATCACCGCGCAGATCTACGCACACTGTTACGAAACAAAAATCCTACATTACTGCACACAGTGGACAAAAAACACAACAAATACATAAATACATACATAGCAATATAACTTAAAAACATAACGTAATATCACGTTTGGCAAAGTTATAGCAGGGCGCTGGTAATGTAGCATATTCGATGTTTCCGAACATTGTTAAATGCAGCGTTGTAAAGCAAATTGTTATGAAGTTGTGGTTAAATTGTGCGATTTCAGAGCATGCACCAGATCATTGTCGGAGAGAAATTGTTTGAAGGCGTCGAGTTTCTTAAAACAAATTGTAATACAACAGGACTTCTTATTACTGCAACAGGAACTCTCGTCCCCTTTTTCACCTGTACTATGGCACGTGGCATCTTTATTAGAATCATCGCAACTACATTTGATGCTGTCAAGAGCAGTCTTCGGTGCCTCTTCATCACACTCATGGAGGGTAAATATTCCTAAATCTTCTAGATTAGAGTTGTTATGCCGTCGATGATAATGTAAAAATGTGTTATGGTTAGTATCCGTCGCCTGTCCGCATCCGACAGCGCATTTCATTGCAGCGTGATCACATTCACAATTCACACACGAGCAAGTGTCTTCCGTACAACCTTTAGTCTCCTCCGATGCTGTACCATTATTGCAGTTTCTGCATTCTCCTTTTGAAGGATTGCATTTGCAATTCGTACACGAACAAATACCGGCGTCAGCAGCTAATTGTTCCAAAGCATTCCTCTTTGCAATTTCTTTTCCGAAAATATTTTCAGTTCTTACAACGTACATATCAGAAGGCGGTTCATTGTCAAACAACAATGTATCTTCTAAATCTAAATCTGTATTAAATAACACAGAGTTTGCGGGATTGATTTCTATTTTATGTTGCACCTTTGATGGAGGGGGTGTATTTAGGGATCTGTCGTCATCGGATCTGAAAAATAAGTCCAAATCCGGATCGAGTTTATTGGGTTCTAGATTTGTAACGATTTCACTGTCATTAAATACTTTATCGCCAACGTCTAGAACGTTTGGAGTGTCCAGATCGAAGGAAGTGTGAGTCATAAGGTTTGCAGTGGGAGCGACTTCTGTATTCAAGTCTATATAGCTTTGCATGTGCGTCGGGACAAACGTTGCTAATGTAAAAATGCTTTCTGGTGTCTGTTCCTTTATACTCACAGGAGTTTCCGATATTGAAGCCGCCAGGGCACTCACGTCAACCCACGGCGCTTGTAATTCAATTTCATTTGCTAAAGCTAATTGTATTGCTTTTGATTTTACTTCCATTTTTATAGGGTAATTTTCATCAGGCTCAAGTGGCACTGTGCGTTGTAGATCAACCCACGTATCGTCGCCTTCTTTTTTCTCAGATTTAACGTTATGAAATGGAGAAAATGTTAGATTTGCCAAATCGTAATCTACAGCAAGATTTTCAGCTTCGTTATTTTTAGTATTGTTAACGGCATCATCAAAAAGCAATTTTGTTATGTCTACGTTACTAACGCTTGTTATATCTTCTAAGCTCCCATCTGTTGAGTTAGATTCAGTTGTTATTCTTCCGAAAGATTCTAATAGTCCATCCCAATTCATTAAATCGTTCGTTTTCGATTGGACATTGGATTCAGCAGGAGGCTGTTGGATCGGCTGCGCGACTTCCGAGACTTGTATGATCACCGACTCGGCGTCAATCTATAAAAATGTAAGGTTCATTTTGTATCATGTTTCATTTTTTAAAACAAGAATATAGCTTTCATAGAACGTACATAAAAATGTTGATACTCACCTGATGTTTCTTAGCATGAGCTCGAAGACTGGTGGCTGTAGAGAACAGTCGTCCGCAACCGGGAGCGGCGCATGCGTGCGGGCGGGCGCCTGAGTGCGTGCGGCCGTGCGCCTTCAGGTGATGCGACGCCGTAAACGATTTGCCGCACCCCTCTGTTCTGCATCTGAAAAATAAACGTACGTAATAAATACTTTTTGTACCGAATAACTGTAAGCTATTTGCAATTGCAATATAGATATCCAAAATCAGTGAATTGAAAATTGGAAAAAATACTTTTTACACAATATA
The DNA here is from genome assembly GCF_014839805.1 of Manduca sexta. Taxonomy (NCBI): domain Eukaryota; kingdom Metazoa; phylum Arthropoda; class Insecta; order Lepidoptera; family Sphingidae; genus Manduca; species Manduca sexta. The sequence goes on from NC_051140.1 coordinate 8,493,887, forward strand.
AAAATTGCACAATAATGCTCAGCGTCAAATAAACGGAAAACGACAGGAGTGCCAGTTTTGTATTCACTGCATTCCACACCTGGCAAATAATATTATATTTACTGAATTATGAAACATAACATTTATTAATCAGTTATGGTGACATGAGCAGTGCTTTGTATTTTTTAAATACATCTAAAGGCTTGAAAGAATGGCTTGTTTATCTCATTTTTTTATTGCAAGAAAACAAAGTAATAATTTAAAAAATTTACACACTTGTATGGTCGCTCTTGTGTGTGGGTACGAATATGTTTTTTGAGATCACTGAGTGTTGTAAAGAACTTGGCACAGCCATCAGCTTTACAGTTGAATGTATCTCCACTATGAAGTCTTTGGTGTGCTCTCAGCCTGAAAACAAACTCAATTTCACCTCAAACTATTTGGTATGGCTTATTACTTTTACTGTCCGTCACAGTAACAGTCTAAACTGTATATAATATACATATAATTAAACAATATAGGATCAAAACAAATTAAATAACTACTTCAGCTTAGTAATAGTTTAGACTTTAAAACAACATTGATAATAATACATTATGACTCCATCTCTTGCTACAAATTGAAATAAAGTTAGATATAAATAAATTTAATACTTTCACATTACATCATCGGCAAATATAGATTGTGGTAGAAAATGCTAGTTCTTAATCTAGTATTACTCCCACTTTATTTTCATTTGTAAAAGCACAGTTTATAAATAGCGATGTTTGTTTTCCTACTCATTTTAATTATATTTATAGACTCAATATAATTTTAATAATGATTATGTTTTGAAGCACTTTTACAAGCAATAATAAAAGATACATTTGCTAAGCAATTATAGCTATTATTTTGCAAACTCTAAGGTTACAAATATATTAAATACTCTCTTCTAATAATTTACACTTTTTTGGCAAATACCCAAACAACATTAATCACTTGAAGTTTCCGATTTATGTATTTTGTTTGAAATTTACAGATTTATAGGATTATGAACTTAAAATATATTATATTACATTAAGTTTGTTGGCAAACACTAGAACATCTAGATTTTGTCTTTTTATCTCAATAGAGCTTTTTTTTGACATAGTAGATGTAATAAAAGAATATCAAAATTGTCACAATTTAAAAAGATAATCTACAATGAAGTAGATTTTATGTATACATCATCATGATCAGTTAGCACTATAAGAAACACGATATATGAGTATATATTCAGTATAACAATAAGTACTTGAACACCTTACAGCTTACATTGGCATTACTAGATGGAAATGGCAATACCTCATAACTTCTCAGATACGTCAAACTGCAGACACTTTTATACATGTGTATGTTGGCTTGGACAGACACAAACAAATATGAGGATTGAAAGATTTATTAGCAATATAAATTATGCCCTATGAACGTTGGAAAAGTCACATGTCAGTCATCAGTAACAATTATAGCTACATCAACATAAATAATACTACAAGGTGTGTGAAACAAAGCAGACATTTTGAGTGATGACTTACATACTTCTACTGATTGTGGTTGTGTTATTTTAAGACTTATTACAATGTAGTGGATGCTATAAAATTGTGTTCAGTTCTAATTAAATTATTATCAATGCGAAATGAATAAAGGAAATGTATTAGTTCTCACTAACCTGTAAAGTGTATTGAAAGCTTTCCTGCATCCACCAGTGTTGCACATGAAAGGTTTTGCTTTTGTGTGGGCCCTGACATGAATTTTCAGACTGTATGATGTGAGAAATGCTTTTTCACATGATTGCATTGGACACTTGAACCTGTATTCACCTGTAAAGTACAATAGTGCATTTATTATGTACAGATATTGGTAAAGCTACAATATTTCTGCTTAGGGAAAAAATAATATTAAAACTTGTAATAACAATAAGGCATTGGCAAAAGAACTTCTGATTAATAGTGGTAATTCATTATGTTGTCAGTGTGGGAATGTAATGTTATATACCATTAATGGGTAATGCACTATAAAATATAGACTGGAACAAGTGATATATCAACCACTCTGAACACAAGGAAAAAACTAAAATTATATTAATCAGTAGAAATCTGACTTGACTTAATGTCTTACTCCAGGGTTTTTATTTTTTGTAGGTATAAAAAGTAATAATTAAATTATTGATGGAACTTGCAATAAAACAAATTTATAACAAAATAAAAAATAAGGAAGTCAATATTTGTTAACGAAAATGTTGATGATTATTGGGTAATCTATAACTATAATGACCTTGAAGTAAACTTGTTATCTGCCAGGGAATTTATCATGAAAACATATTTATAACACAGAATACCTCATAATTTTCACTATCAAAGTACTGTAAAGGCATTTTGTCTCAGCTTATATGTATTTTAATTACCTTTGTGTGTTTTCATGTGTGTCCGCAGATTCCCGACTGTGCTGTATGTCCTTTCACACCCGTCATATTCACATTTGTACCGTGCGCTATTGTCTTCCGTTTTCCTTTTGTTTTTCTCCATATTTGATTTTGGCATTTCAATATTACACTTTGGCATTTCTGACGACTCATTGTGTCTGAAACAATATTATATACACATTATCTAAATTGGTTATTGTAACACATAACTATGAAACCTTATACACCCAAGTGTTAAGTTTTATTCTATGTGTCTAAAATGATTTTACAATATGCAATTTCTTGTTCCAAGCTATATAATTGCACAAACAATACAATATACAGTACTTGTTATTAGATTATATTACCTCAAAAGGAATTATAATATTCAAATTGTTAGCTTCAAATTTTCATCAGTACTATTTGCAATAGCAGGTAGCATAAGCTGTTCATTAGTTCATTCTGTCACAAATAACTTTTATGCTATAAGTATAATTATTATAAAAGGGAGTTTCCTTATATCTTTTCAAAGGTGCTAGTGATAGTAAAATCCCATTTTTATAAATAAATCTACTTTCAAAATGTTGCGGTTTTCATACATGCTTTCATCAGTTTTTATTTAAAGGAAAACTGTTGCTTAATCTACCAGATATGTCACTTAAGGAAAAAATTACGATTCAGATATCGAGTGTTTGTGCCTTTTGTTATTGTTCGAGATATAATACCTATTTTTATATTAGCCACTAACTACAGTTAACGAAATAATGAGAAAACATACCTTTCACAAGGATCCTGAGAGAGTACTCATTGGAGAAAACAAATTTAGGATATTCGCATCACATCGTGATGGTAATGTACCAAAATAGAATGCCCAAAAACGATATATACGAGAAAAAGACCACTTGTGTACAATAGCCTTGGTGAGAGCGGGATGGAATATTATTGACAAACAGCTGATTGGATAATAGTTTCATAGCGGAATAAATAGCATAAAAAGCGCACTTAAGCTATAATCCCTTTGAACTAATCTATAATATGAAGTGACAATCATAATTCATAACTCACGATGAAAATCCTTCATGAGACTCAACAATTTCGTCGTTGTTGATTATTTCGCTTACAGACGTCACTGCACACTCAGGACCACTTATTAGAGGATTACATACTTTTGAATGCGTGTTTTTCTTGCTAAATTCTGCCAAATTTATTTCTTCTGTTGTATTACCCAATATCGTCTTAAAATTAACAGGGACAAATGTATTTAAATTGTTTTGTGACAATATATCAGATTGACCGCTGTCATGCCGCCATGCGGCCATGTTTCGAAACAGTGCTGCCAATGCAGCAACTAATGACAAGCGAATGTCATATAAAACCGGTGAGCTAGAGATTTTTATCGGTAAATGGTATGTCATGTTGATTACAGATGGCGCTTTTTTCAAAAGTTACGGAGAGAGTTATCGCTATCAAAAGCGGTGTAGGCACTCACACCCGCTTTGAGAACTCCCGACAGAACTCCCGTTATAATGAACACCACTTGTTGTCTGCGCGGGCAGTGCGTCGACCGCACGCCCTTCCACTCACGCGAATGTGTCATCTTAACACTCGAAGAAAAATTCGCGTATAAAAGTGTGTCGCACTAATAAATCAAATTTATTTATTTTAGTTCAATTACAGCTGTTTCATTTACAAAATGTGTTCAAGAAATATTTTAGCATTATATATTAATTTGGTAAGTTATTAAAAAATATAATTTTCTTAAAGCTTATTTAAATAGTACAGATACTTACATCCACAAGAATAAAATATTTACTTAAAAATAACTAAGCAATTTTGAATTACAAAATAATAAATGATGATAATTATACATTAAACGAAAGTTTAAAAAAACTGCTTTAAACTATATAAAATATTATGTAAAACACAACATTACCTCTAGTCCAACTGTTAAAGAATATTTTCACATAAAAAAAAAACCACTAATTCAATAATGATCGACTTACGGCTACTTTCATGTTCGGAGTGATAGGTAGTGAACCAAATAACATTGAGCTTTCACATACCAACCTATTATTTTTCCGGATCATCACACTGTTCCGCTATTAAATTAAAGGCAACAAAAGATGCTATAGCTACAAAGGTTCATTATTTGTACTTCAAAACTCAACTTAGAAACAAAAATTCAATCTCAGTCAATGTAAGTAATATTATTTGTGGCATGGTTGACTGACTCATTGTCCATGTATTCAGAGCGCACCGCTCAAGGAGATAAGTAAAAAACTATGAAACACTGGTGTTTATCTTTATTTTACTGTTAGGCAGCACCTAGCATCCGTCTAAGGTATTAACGTGTCATTAGTTGAAGGTTGCTGACCGACATCGTAAGCAGTATCCGTGCCACAAAATCACTTAATGTCTTACACGCCGCTATATGATGAGTAATCTTCCGGATGGTTGTTAAGTGTAGTTTTTCCAGATTCCTTTAACATAATCCTGTTGACAGATAACTGACTGACAACCTTATTTGTAACTTCTAAAGAAACAAAGAACTGTTTGAGCTTAATTCATTGTACATCGCAACTTTCGTAATTGTTTACTAATAGATGCAGTAAATTAATGTGTGATCAACATATCTTTCTTCGTAATAACTGCTAAGTAGTTTCCAGTACTGTAACTACTTGGTTGTAGCGGAATTTCCAGTATCTTAAAATGTATAATGATATGTATGAAATAAATCGCTTTTTGCAATTAAAGGTTTATACCAGTTCCCTCAAAAGTGCGACTGTCAAATAAAAAAAATAATTGAAGTTTTGTTACATAATTAATGTGCACCTATCGTCACAAAATAACTTTTAAAAAATAAATTTATTTTCACATATAAAATGTTTCGCCTATTTAATTTTCGTCATCTATGTAAACTATAAATTTTACAATCTTTTGCGTTTCACCTGTAACTTTAATTATGCCTTCCTCCATTTACGACTCATTTTATCTTAAAATACTTTTATTGTGTCGCACAATGTGGTCTTACTTCCTCTATATCCATGTTCAAATCTTCTATAGGTAGTTCATCCAAAATTAAATATGATTAATATAGAAATTAATATTACGGGCAAGACGTTTTACGGTGACGAAGCCGCGATCAAAGCATTAAATTATTGAATTTAAATATAATGAAACACTGAAACAAGGTTTTAATAATAAATTTAAATAATGTATAACATTTTACGGATTCAAATAAATCATTTCCTTTCATTTCAATAAAATCTACATGGATAATATACAAGGATAATTCTTAATTAATATGAGAGAATGTTAGAAATTGAAATAAAACTATTTTTTACTGTTAAATTGACCATGAAGACTGCAAAGTCTTCGAAACATCGGGAGCAAATTATAATATAGTATACTTAAAACCGCTATAAACCCGAAAAACAATTTTATTTCAATTTCCAATATTCGTGTAAACATAAGAAATCATTATGATAGTAAATACTTTGACTGAGACTTTATATTTATAAAAACAAATTCCTATGGACATATCCTGTTCTTATAATACCTACAGTCATAATTGGTTAGCTGTAAAAAAAGCATCTCAGATAAGTCAAAGTCATAAAATAATAGCTTTCTTCAATGTGTACACAAAAGTTAATTTTATCACGCTACTTCATTCTAGTTCGCTTGACATTCACATTATCATCCTTATATTATATCTTACGGTATTTCTATTTTGGGTTTGGATATTTAGTTCTTGTAGAGTAAGTGAGTATATTGATATGTATTGTGGCAACATGTGGGAACTGCAGTGGTGCTAACAGCAAAACACAGCCATTCATAGAATTCTTATATTCGTTATGGGGCCCTTCTGATTTAAATTCTTAATAAAAACAAAGTTATTTAGAAGTGCATGTTCTACTCAATAGGTATATTCTAATAATTCATGTAAATACCTACACGTCTCATAGTCATTTTATACAAAGTGTATAAAATGCTTGATGTCATTCAAAATTCATGACACAATGTTTTACCGTTATTTGCATTTTAATAATAAGTATATAAAATATTATCAGCCCTGAATTATATACTGTCCCATTGCCGGGCATGGGCCTCCTCTACTTCACACACCCTCAAAATTCCTATACATAATTTCTCATGAACGCAGGTTTTCTCATGTTTTCCTCCACCGTTAAATCATACGATAATTCACAAAGAATACACACATGATTTTAGAAAAGTGAGAGGTGTGTGCCTTTGAAATTCGAACCTGTGGACATTCGTCTCAGCAGTCCGTTCCACACTCAACTAGGATATCGCCGCTTTTTTAATTTGCAATTTATAAAAATATACAATTTACGATCATCTTATGGGTTGATAATTGATATACCAAAAACATTTATTTTAAATAGGACATAAATGAGCACATATCCTAAGAATTTCATTGTACTTTTAGCTAAGAACTTTAAAATTGTCCAAAAATGTATAATCTTACAATTATTTCAAATGAGTCACATTGTATGCAAACTTAACTGCTAGTTTTGGCCTACATAAAAAACGATATTTCGGATCTCTGTTGTTTACATTTTCACAAATAACATTTGTCAAAACACAAAACGTAAATTAAATACATACAAAGCTACATTCTTTACATTTTTATCATAAAGTTCAAGGGTAATCGCACGTTCCCGTACGTGACAAGACTCCAAACGGACTTCACGCACGCGTAGAAAGTTTTAGTTTGTGCATACACATAAAAGTCATAGTTTCAAACACTGGCCACAAAGCTGTAGTTTAGTTGCCAAGAAACACGATCGTCCAACTTCTTGCTATGTTAAATGCAGTTATTACTTTGACAAGGAAAATTCCTGATCCTCAGCGCATTAGAGAGAAAACTGAGTTGTATGTCTTGATCGTCAAACCGGGACGAAAGAGAGGCTATGGTAGAAATCTTTTAAACTTCTAATTCTTTGCAGTAAGTACATTATATTCTATCTGATAATTGCATTTTTGAATAAGCATTAAGTGCTAGAAAAGGGTGTACCTAAGTATATTCTTTACGTTGAGTCATAATATGCTAATATTACATAAATACACAGAAAAAAAGTACATAGGCTTATGTCAAATTAACAGAATTACTCAGTGAAATTCTTGACAATTCCATTTAAAACTTTCGATCCAGCGACAAAGTTTCCCAATTGGTCACTTCTAGTCGGAAATCGAGCATCAAACTGCCGTTCAGAACGTGCTCTCCATACAATAGACTCCGGGGGCCAGAATACTTTCGCTGCTTTTTCTATATTCTAATTTCACTTTTGTATCAATACCTCACGTCCGTAGAGAATAGATATTATAACGATCGTCTCCCGAGACGTTAAATGTTGCGTCAACTGAGACTTCATTGTAAGTAAATGCTTTTATGATGTAATAGAATCAGCTGTATTCAATTACATACATATTAATGAGTGATACCTATATCAAAAGGAAGATGTCACTTTCGATTTAACTTCGTAGGTTTTGAATAATGAGAACATGCAGATAAATTAAAGTGACGATGAATATATTATGCTTACTAGGCGTTTAAGTTTATTCTATATTCTGATATTAATGAAGGAATGTCCTTAATTAGAAATTGTTCTTAACAACTAATAACTAAGGGTATTCAATCGAATTATACATAATACATAATCTTTCTATACATCTCATAACACTGTTTAGGGAATGTAATATTAAGGAAGCATGGGTTTTTCCACAAAATCCACAAGAATTTAAGGTAATGTGTCGTGTAAATTATTCTTGCCCTTTCCTAGTGAAAGTGAAACTTTATAAGAAGGTAAACTAATACCTAAAGAAAGCAAATGTGTAACAGTAAGTAAAAACTTTCATTACTGTTGATGTCTCATAATAAAATATAATAGTGTTATAAACACATAATTGTTATTAAAACATGAGCATTTTTTACAACAGAACGCAGGAAGTTGTAGTCTGAATATGAACTTCTTTTACCCAGTAGCAATTGACCTATGAGGATAAAATAAGTCATTGTTTTAGTACAACGAGGCTCTTATATCGAAATATTTGATTAACTGTATATTATAATATTTTTTGTACGCTTCGTCTGAATAAAAATATAAACCTTCGCGCTATTTTCCGAATAAAAATTATCCTACATTTCTCCAGGTCTTATATATGTGAACCAAATTTCACCGTTAATCGACAATAAAGATCAAAACATCTTCAGACACTTAAATGATAGAGATCTTATAAGTTAATTTATTTCGGTTTAAAAACTTGGTACAAAATGATTTTGTAGATACGTGTACTTAACACTTGGTTTGAAATATTTCAATAAATTAAAAATATATAGGCTTAGTTCGTATTTTAAATGGAAGTACTAACTGTGTTAGATACAATTCTATATACATATATATATATATATAATTCGATGAGAAATCTGCGTACTATGTTGATAATTTTTTTTAGTATAACCTTCCCAATTAATGATTGAATTTTAGTCTTTTTCACCCGTGAGTAAGGTTGTAGACGAGCACTTGTTCGAAACAACAGTTCAATGACATGTTATTCACACTGTGACCTAGATATCAGACACTGACACTTTCTTCTTGAGGGTGTTTCTGATTCAACTCACACTCGATTACCCTTTCATTTCCGATGAAACATTCCGAGTCATAGCCGCGATATTAATTGTTTGTTTTTTTGGTTAACAGGCAACACTGATTGAAGTAATCCTTTGTTTCTCTAAATATATGTAATATCAATAGGTACCTCTGTCTTTTTTTGCTTTGAATTAAAAATTAAGGGAAAGTTTACTTTAATATTTTAAGTTGTAATTAATTTAATTGTCATCGTTAAATAGATTTTTTTTTAAACTAATATATTGTGCTACTACTAACTGTACAATATAAGTTTGTGACCCTTATTTTCTGAAAACAACCAAATCTTAAAGTGATTTAATCTCGCTTGATAATGGTATTTCAATATAGGTAATTTGGATTGCATTATCTAGACAGGATGTATTTTAAATTAAAATAAGGATAGTAATATTACTTGGTTCCATTTAATATATCGATAAACATAAACAATTACAAATGGAATACATAAGTAAAATTTAATACCAGCTCAGTAAACAATTCCACAATTTCCCCGAAGACAAGTTCGGAAAGACCGTAAAAAGCTCACGACACTCCTTTTCTAAGCAGTTAACTAGATTTGCCAAGTCACGAACTTTACGGAATGTGTAGGACTTCGTCCAATGCTTCGTACCCAAACAAACTTCAGGTTTATAGTACGCAGTTTCAGCAATGGATTTCTACAACATAAAGGACGGGTTTTGTTAGTAAAAGATAGTTTGAGGCACGGGATCTGTGTCATTCGGCCACGGCATACATACGACCCTGACTGTGGCTCACGCGCCGATGCTATCATATCAAGTCCGATTATTCATTATGAATCATAACGACCTCACTTTTTATTTCAGATATAATTTGATGAAAAAAAAAAACAATATTAGAATTATTCTTAGAGCATAAAAATAGCATTCTAATATTAATTTAAAATTAATATTAGAATGCTATTTTTATACTCTAAGAATAAATTTAGAGACTATTAATTTATAATATTTTAATTAATGGGTCGTGTTTACACTTTTATTTATGATTTTGTAAATAAAAATAATAGGTTCATACTCACAGTTGTATGAAGAGAACATAACTCGTAAGACGTATTCTTTATACGTCCGTGTTGAAACCTAATTTTCAATATTTATTGTTGAATGATTTAAAATCTATGATTTAATTTAAATTTAAATGTTCTATAATATTATAAACAAATCGTGTGTAATACTTATTGTATATTTTATGAATTTTTCAGGCACTTCTCACATATTACGTGGTAGCAGAATGTGGACCTCGATTAAAATTTGCTTGGGGTGACGCGCTTCAAGGAACCGACTGTCCTGGTCCCGATGGAGCTCCATATCCCAGGTGAAATGATCGGTTTTTATTTACCGTTTATTAACGAACATCTCTAATAGCCGTTTTGCCAACATAATAATAAATACATTTTAGGCGGGAATTTTGACAGTCCGTTGAAAAAAATATAAACGCTTTGAATAGATATAAGTATGGACTATTGTAATTTGTAAATTAGAAGATAATTATCTTTGGTAAATACTAAATTAATAAAAAATATACGTACATGACTACGTTTAGTCGGCCACTAATATCCTTATTATTTTAGAGTAAATAATTGTATTTGTTTGTTTACTCTCTAAGAGGTGTGTGTAATGTGTTTGTGATAACCTTTAAGAACAATGCATTAAAATTATGTAATTGATGTGACTTGACTACAAACAAATAGTAACACAGAGGAGGTTAATAAAAAGCTATTTCCATTACATATTTACAAAGGACCCACATCTTGGTGAGTCATGGATTTCCTAAGTACAACTCTTTTAAGTGATTAAGGTAAATTTTATAGCGCTGGTGAAGCGGCTTTTGCATGGGACTGTAATGCCATAATATCAAAACAGGCTTTATGTTCAATCATAATTTTTTTGACTGTGTCGGTGGCGTACTTATAATACGGTACGACTGCAATGCTGAAGTCTCGGGTCCGAATCCCGGGTCGGGCGAAGTGATACTGGGTTTTTCTATTCAGTATCAGCCCATAATCTGAAATTTGTGCTCTATATGGCGATAGTCTCACCCCAATCACGTCATGGTATGGAATACACACGGTGGAAAGTGGGTGCATCAGTTGCGTCTCTGCCTAGCCCTTCGGGTATAGAAGGCGTAAGTGTGTGTGTAATATTATATTTACTTATTTTGTCTTCGTCTCACATGAAACTGTCATGCTAAAAACAAAGTATTATTGAATTTCTAATAGGTAGGCACTAGGTAGGTAATAATGTTAAATTGGTTCCAAGAAACAGGGAGTTATATGCTGGACTACCTATTATCATTTATAATGTTTAATATATGCAACATAAGTACAAAAGTAGGTGAATATTGCTTAGGTACCTATGTATTTAAGCTGTAGATTCAAACCTCTTCACCTAGATTAAAATGCAGCAATAATTATTACAGATCTTCCACACATTATGTACTTAGTAACAATTAAATGATGTATAATAAAACAGGAATAGTTAGTATTTTTAAACAGCAAACATTTTAAAATAGATAAGTAATAATGTGGTACAAAAGCACACAGAGCCACCGTTTTCACGTGTGGTTAAAACGTAAAGATAGTTTATTTACTGCCAGTTGCCACTAACCAACTCTCAATGACAGATGTTTATGTTTTCGCATTGCCTAGTTAACTTAGAAAACCTAACAACAGCTGTACGTATCTACATACTATATACTTATATCGTACAATGACCTAGTAATACGAGCAAAACCGGTTGTTGGCGGTTTCACAGATTGACTAATAAGCATGGCCACACAATCGAACGTGTAAGAGCGGAACAGCATGCTTTTTTATTATTAAACCGGTTTATACAATCCTTGCTGTGTTCGGCTTTAGCCGGCAAAAACTCGGTTAACTTCGTGCTCTGGCGAGGGTTCATGTCGATTTTATACGCCTGTGCCGGTCAGAATACGTAGCTAGTTATTTGTGTTTTGTGCGTTTTTCCTAGTTTATCCCACTGTTTTGCCGAAAAGGTTTAGTGCCAGAATTTGAAAAGTGATATTTTATGTAACTGTGTATAAATATTAAACCATGGAAACAAATATGACTGTGGATGTGGACAAAGACATTTTTAACCAAAAATTATCCGAAATGTTAAGTAAACAATCTGTGAACACATTGCTATTTCCTCGCGAGCGGTACAATCGTATGGTTGAGAAGATAAAGTTATCGAAATCGAATCCTAAAAAGACCCCCGACGATTACCGTCGTGCTAAAAAATATGATATTGTGGAAACACCTGATGGTGAGCGTATGTTAGCCAGGCCGACACCTCTGGACAAACATAACAGACGGCTAATGCTCGTACCTATTGAAGAAATGTATGATATTGTAAGTGAATATCACACAAAATTAAACCATGCTGGCAGGGGCCGCATGATGACACAAATTAAACGAAAGTATAAGAACATTACTGCCCAAGTCGTTCTACTCTATTCGTCGCTTTGCCACACTTGCAAAAACAGGCTTGTGGTGCGCCAAAGGAACTCGCAGCCAAAGCCGGTTAAAACAGACTTGTTGGTGAATTTTGAAGACGACCCGTTAAAAGAAACATCTGTTAATTTAGAAGCTAGGAGTTTAGCCGTAACACAGACACCTGGTTGGAAATACCCCGAACTATATTCACGAGCGCAAGTTGATTTGTTAAGTGTCATGAATGAATCTAGGGAGGAATATAAATTTTTGATGGTGTATAGAAATTTCGTGACAAAATTCATCCATTTAAAGGCAATGAGACAATTGTGTGTTGACGAAGCTGTTGATGCATTATTAGAAATTTTTCTTGTCTTCGGCGCACCTAATATATTGCAATCGAAGAATGGCATTGTCATTGCAAAGCCTATTTGTAGACGTATAGGTAATCTTTGTCCAAATATTAAAATAGTAGCTTCTGAGAGTGTTTTTACGAACCAAGATTTTAAAGGGAAATCGAATGAGGATATACTCAAAATGCTAAACGACTGGCTCGTAAAGACACAGAACGTTAAGTGGCAGGAAGGCGTAAAATTTGTTCAACATACATTGAACACGACATTTCACGAGACCCTATGTAGAACGCCGAGTGAAATAACTTTTGGAACAAATCCAAGGAAAGGATTGAGTTCAGACATGTCTAGGAACGATTACGAAGACATGTTTACCGAACAAGATCTGAAAGCTAGTTTGGAACAAAAAGAATCTCGAGAAAATGTTCCAAAACAATTAAAACTGGAAGAGTCGTTGATAGTGCCATCTACTTTTATTAAGTTAGAAGAAGACATAGAAGATAATGTGATTGAGGATGATAATATGGATATTTAGCTTTCAATAGAACATTTAATAGATTATATTATGAATGCTGATGTACAGGCGTGATAAAATTATTTTTCTATGGTAGGTAACCATTATTAAGTAATTGATCAGTTTGTGGCAGCATTTAAATTCTAATTATATTAAAGTTATCTTTATGGAAGAAGAAATAAGTCATAATAATATTTTTATGTGCTGTTTTTATATTGCGCACTCTTAAACTGTAATTATAATTATTTGTTATCAGGCCGACAGTTTATTTAACTGATATGCCTGTATCCTGCAATCCTCGATTCCGGTTTCACTTCCCAGCAATATTTGTCAACTTTGTTCTTAAACCTGTTCACATTTTTTGCTGCAAACACGTCCTGTGGGAGGTGTGTTTTCACTAATTACGATTGAAAAAATCTAAACAGAGAAAAGGTACTATTCAAGTAAACTACCCGACACTGTCAATTAACACCTAATAGAATAGAGATCATTAAAAAGTTGGTAGATATTTGGTATCAATATATTTTTCTTTGGTTATTGTATAATTATAATGGTGTTTTAGTTCTGTCAATTGTTTTAGTAATTTATTCGTATTATTTTTAGAACATATATATAGTATCATAGCGTTTTTATAAATATAACTCAGGAATCCTTTATAAAACAAAAGTAGCAAATAAAACAGATTTTCTATATTATTGCATGTCCCAGTTACGTTTTAAAAACATATTTTTAGGTCACACCAATTTCGCTCACCTAAACAAACACATCTGGCGAATTAACTTCAAACCATCTAAGTCCCGTTAAATAAACGAAGTTATACATCATGGGAATGTTCTCACCAGTCTTTGCTGTTTCCTACCACGCGCCATAATTACAAAATAATGTCTATTATGTTTGCCTGATTATGATGCGCAACGGTACATGAAAGATCGATTTAGCACGCCTTGCCGTCAGTTTACATTTGGAAATGCGGGCTTATTTGATTATTTTTACTTTTTTAAATAACATACCACTGACATGTTCGTACAGTGTAGATTGCTAATAATGTTATTTAGTGATAGTTTGTGCTAAATTTCGTTTTGAATAGAGTTTACACTTGTATTCCTTGTGTCAATATTATAGTTATGAAGGATTATAATACATTACAGATATTGTTTTAAAGTATATTTTCGATATTTTCATTATTGTAATTAGTCTAAAAAATGCTCTAAAACTAAATTGATTTGCTCTTACTTCACTTCAGTGTGGGGTGTGAGACAAACAAATTGCGATTGGCTTTCAGTTTTCACCGTTACGTGGAGTACTTCTTGGCAAAGAATATTATTTTGATCTAAATTGAATCTGTTTACAGCCAGCACTGATCGGTTGTTTTCTTTAATGGACTTGTAACAATTTCCTGTAACCAATTAATGATACTTAGGTATTTAATGCCTCATGAAATATAAATCAATGTTATGGTTACTTATGAAGGTATAATGTAAGAGCATTCACCGTAAATTTTTTCCTAACGAATTCACTCGAGAAATCACGGTGGGAAGATCAGCCTCATGTATTTTCAAAGACAAATCGATTTTAAATGGATTTTAATAACAGCTTTGTCAGAGTTAAACGACAGGAAAAAACTGGCTTAACCAGTTTCGGGATATAAACAATCAACAATAGAGTTTCGTGGAAACGGTATCAAAAGTTATGAAAGTGTTTAAAAAGAAATGAAATTGAAGACATGATCTTATGACTTATCATCATACTAAGGATACTGATCGCAAGGTAGTGGTCGTAAAATATACTGTTTTGAGAATTTTTACTCAGATCCATTGGGCCACAAAGGCTTCACCTCTAATTAGCTTTGTATCTGATTATTTGATATAAATATTTTTGAATAAGTAATGTTCGAAATTAGTGCTATTCAATAGCCTACTTTGTACGCGAGTTCAAAATCATAATTACACGTCCACAAAATAGTGCAAGATGACATTGATGGACTTGTTAAGTGGTGCGAGACGCGAGTGCATATTATAATAATACGTTTTAACCTGCAAAGAAATGTACCTTTATGTTCTTTAATAGGAATAAAACCACATCATTATTTTCTTACGTTTCTCTAGATAGTTAAAGCTAAAGCAAGTTATACCTAGTCTTGCCATAAATATTGTAATAAAGAAAAAAGAAAATTGTTAACTGCAAATAACATTTATTACTTTTACAGTGTGTCAGTTTAATACATAAATATAAAACAATTAAAAATATAAAAAGCTTATTCGAAGTGGTCTCCATTGGCTGCAATACAGTCCTTTAAACGATGAGGCCAGTTATCAATAGAAGCACGCACTCTTTCCATGGGAAAATTCTTCACCGCCAATCGTATAGATTGTTTTAGGGACTCAAATTATCATGGCGTTTAGAGCAAGCTGTACTCTCTAAAACTGACCACAAATCATAATCCAGCGGATTAAGATCGGGACTAGACGACGGCCAGTCTTCAGCTCTGATGAAGTCCGAAACGTTCGATTCCAACCAAGACTGCGTGGACCGAGCTTTATGACCCGGCGCCGAGTCTTGCTGGAAGGACCATACTTGGTTATTGAACATGGTGATGTTAAGGGGCTTAACTACCTTCTCAAGAATGGTATCTTGATACACTTGTGCCGATGTTTTGATACCTTTTTCACAAAAATATGGCTCAGTCACTCCTTCATAGCTAACACCCCACCAAACCATCACTGAAGTCGGATAATGTCCACGTTGCACTCTGTCGACTAATTGGGAAGCTTCCTTAGAGCTTTGAGCATAAATACGGTCATTTTGTTTGTTAAAATGTTGCTCAATTGTAAAAATTTTCTCATCCGTAAACAAAATTTTTCTGTGACCTCCCTTTGCGTACCGCTTCAGTAGTTGTTTCGATTTTACCACCCTATTCTTCTTTAAATTATCAGTTAAGAAATGGCCAGTGCGTCTCTTATAGGCTGCAAGTCCTAAGTCATCTTTTAAAATACGCGACATGGTTCTAGGTGCTATCTTCATTTCCCGAGATAAAATCTTTTGCTTTCGGACAGGATTTCTTCGAATTCTTTCCCTTACTGCTTTGACCACCTTTTTCGTACGAACACTACGTGGACGGCCAGATCTTTTTCTGTCACAAACAGAGGAGGTCTCATTGTACCTATTAATAGCCCGGTACACAAACATTTTACTAATACCAAGTGTATGGAGAGTTTTAAAAATTGCATTTGGCTCCATACCTACTTTGTGTAATGCTATCACAGCGATTCGGTTCTCTTTATCACCCCACACCATTTTAATATCGCAAAATATTTTACAATGTATTGGCGCCAAAATGAGAAAACACAATGAACAATCGTATAAAAATGACAGATTCGAAATTCAAATGTAATATTTTTTTATAATTAAGTGTAACAGTATTTATGGCCAGACTAAGTATATAAACTACTTCGAGGAATAAATTTCCAAGAACAATTGGAGAAAATAATGCAGTATAATCGTCCGAGAGTTGTGGGTTTATTAATGCAAGAAACACAAAATAAACATTTGAGGAACAAACTTTTATCTGTGCCTAAAACATCGCGCAGTTGGACCTTTATCGCGAAAGGACTTTCACGCGGGTAAAGCCGCGAACAACACTTAGTATTATATAACTCATTAGTCTTATTTTTTATATTGTTTGCTTTGGTCTCTATTTTATGGCAATAAAGGGACATATTTTTTTTAGTTTTTTCTTTTCACGCTTTATGATCTGTAATGTATTTTATTGCCATGACATTGCACATACATAGCGTGTATAGAACATTAAAGAATACCATTTAAACTCGCTTTATGACCATCCGCAGCAATTTCGTTCACTTTCTAAGCATCCATTTTGACCACACCTTTTCTAACGGCATTCAGCGATATTGCCATAGCATAATACTAATACCTATTGTATTCTGTGACATGGTTTATTAAACTCTGCCTGGTATATGCCTATATTATTAACCCGGTACCAGTAGGTAACCATGTACACGAGTGCATTGGCATAGTTACTATTACTCTGAAATAATTTGGTCAGATATTAATGTTTTTTTTTTTTTTTTTTTTATAGAACGACATTTTAATATGGGAAAATGTATGGCAGATATAGAAATATGGTTTATCACAAAAGATCTAATATATCAAAATAATAAGTCAAGTGTTATTTAAAACACTTTATAATTATTTGATAAGGAAAGGAGACGGTTTTCAATATAGATATGGTTGAATAAAATTAATTAACATGTTTACTGTTAACAATAATTTATTTAGCTGCTCGTCCATCACACTTATTTCTCATTACTCTCTTTCGACGCTTTTATTTAATTTCTTTATATTTTTAAACTCCAGGCATTTGGTGAATCGGGCCCTGAAGTCCGGCCCTTGGAGCCAGTCGTCCCGACAAGGCAGAGTTGCGAGGACGGTAGATCCGCGCGACATGCAGAGGGCGTTACTTGAAGCACATAGCATATATTCTGAAGGAGCCGTGAGGCCACCAAGTAATAACAGGACTGGTAAGTAAATCAGCGGTTTCTATTTTTATTTATTCACGTTGTAGATGTAAGGCTTTGGTCACAGTAAGCTGTAAGCACTGTAGTGGCGGGAGATGCGGAATATTAAACGTAACAAATTGCACTTTACGTCCATCGTGTAGCGGCTTTAAAAGGTCCTTTGCGCAATCCCGCTGGATACCGTTGAGCATAAATTGGAGTTTTGTCCAGCCTGAGATGAGCGCAGCGCTATCAGATCAGTAGTCGGAGTTGACCTCACGAAGCTTTCCGTGGTCGTTTCCATTTTTGACAGCAGGAGGTCCTAGCGTGCGGTGGCCTACTTCTGCGAGTAACAATAGTATAACAGAGTGACGAGTAACTACATTCAGACATATAAGGACACTAGCTTTTGCCCGCGGCTCTGCCCGCGTTATAAAGTTTTTCAGGCTAAAGTTTTCCGTTATAAAAGTAGTAGTTTCCCGGGAGCCTATGTTCTTCCCAGGGTCTCAAACTGTCTCCATACCAAATTTCATCTTAATACGTTGGGTAGTTTTTGAGTTTAACACATTCAGGTAGACAGATGCAGCGGGGGACTTTGTTTTATAATATATTTTTTAGAACTTTTTAAGTGGAACAATCGGGTCATACATCATTGGTGCATAACTTTAACCGTTTACGCAGCGCAGGCAACGGAAGCTCTCAAAACTAATAATTTTCCCCGTTTTTGCAACATGTTTCATTACTGCTCCGCTCCTATTGGTCATAGCGTGATGATATATAACTTTGAGCACTCCACAAACACAGGACTATTCAACACAAAAAGATTTTTTCAGTTCGAATCGGTAGCTCCTGAGATTAGCGATTACTGCTCCGCTCCTATTGAATATAGCGTGATGATATATAGCCTATAGCACTCCACGAACAAAGGGCTATCCAACACAAAATTTTTTTTTAGTTTGGACCAGTAGTTCCTGAGATTAGCCATTACTGCTCTGCTCCTATTGGGTATAGCGTGATGATATATAGCCTATAGCACTCCACAAACAAAGGGCTATCCAACGCAAAAAGAATTTTTCAGTTTGGACCAGTAGTTCCTGAGATTACCCATTACTGCTCCGCTCCTATTGGGTATAGCGTGACGATATATAGCCTATAGCATTTCACAACAAAGGGTATCCAACACAAAAAGAATTTTTCAGTTTGGACCGGTAGTTCCTGAGATTAGCGCGTTCAAACAAACAAACAAACAAACTCTTCAGCTTTATATAATAGTATAGATTAACACTACAATAATAAAGTCTATGTTAACTTCAGCACGCGCTATGAACCTCCCCGGCATGGCTCCGGCAGCGAACACGTGCGGCGGTGGTCGGCTCTGCAGGACCAGGTTCAACACAACAGCGCCATTGTACGGAGTGTCGCTGACGTCAGGCCAGCCGGTCACGATAGTACAGAAGTTCCCTGATCTACTACAGCAAGTTGTGTACGAAGTTTGCGAGTGAGTGATTTGAACTGTCAAATTTCTTCTTTATTTATTTATTATATTTCTATCATGTGTACAAAGTGTAAATACACTAACCATGAGATAGACAATTTAATAACAAACATTTTGGTAGTTTGAAATTTTCAAAAAGACCTTTAATTAACCTTTAAAGCAATTATTGGTTTAATCTTTGCATATACCCGCCAGTAACTCGCGCGCCACCAGGTATAATCATCATTCTATAAATTAGGGGGTTAATGTATGGGTCGTCTATGAATAAGGGGGTTAATGTATGGGTCGTCTATGAATAAGGGGGTTAATGTATGGGTCGTCTATGAATAAGGGGGTTAATGTATGGGTCGTCTATGAATAAGGGGGTTGATGAATGGGTCGTCTATGAATAAGGGGGTTAATGTATGGGTCGTCTATGAATAAGGGGGTTAATGTATGGGTCGTCTATGAATAAGGGGGTTAATGTATGGGTCTTCTATGAATAAGGGGGTTGATGTATGGGTTGTCTATGAATAAGGGGGTTAATGTATGGGTCGTCTATGAATAAGGGGGTTGATGTATGGGTTATTTGCAGATCAAGTGAGTGTTCAGTAGTGCGAGGCACGTGCACGCAGACGTACGTGCCGTATCTGTTCCTCGTGCTGCCGCTCGGACCCGTCACGCTCACCGGGCAGGACTACGTGCTGGTGGAGTCAGGCTGCGCCTGCAGGCCCGACCCTATGTCCTAGGAATTAAGGCTCAACTTCCAATGTCTTCAGTTTATGGGACCAAAGTCAACGCTCTTGATTGAGATGTCATATGGGTATTATACAGAAAGATTTTTTATTTTGATAAAATCACCATCGAAATATTTATTAGTTTTTGATTAACTGGAAAAATCTATTTTATGTAGTAATTATATCTATATAGTGTATTATCATAGCAACCTTTTTTGACCGGATTATAGTAATCAGTCACAAAAATAAAATTAAAAGCACTATAAATTATATTCACTTCACAGTTTTATACACAAAATATACTTATTCTTACAGTATTACCATTTTGAAATAATTCATAGATATTCTAAATATCTTACGGATTAAAAAAAATATATATTTTTCGAATCTTGTGAAGCCTGTCTAACTCATATTTTGTTTTAAAACTTTTTAGTTTTGTTATTCTTAGGACGTTATGTACCTAAAAATATAGTTAAGCATTTAAAACAACGAATTTTAATCAACTAAAATTGGTCCCATACTTTTAAGCCAATGTTAAAATATGTGCATTTATTAGTTTAATTTTCTTAATTTATCTTCAAAGGACTCCGTTTCACAGTATTTGATCACTAAATTTAATAATTGGTAATGGATATTTGTAATAAAAACAACTGTAAAATTGCCGAAGAATAAATAACGAAATTATGAAAATTTTTCGACCATTTTGCGGTTTAATATTTTAATATAGACTGAGTTTATTATTGTTAATTATATTATAGATATTTATTTCTACCGTCGATGAATATCAAACTCGAAATGACGAAAAATTAAACTAGTGCCAATCTAGGTATCGACTCTTATTGTTATATTAAAATTAAACTATTTTACGGATTTTATCGCGTATTTTTATATTATAAACTTCTCCCGACGTTGCGAAGATTTTGCAGCCTTCATGGTCACGGGATGGATTGAAGTGTTGGTCGTCCGAAAAGTCAGTTTTATCGACCCACATTTGAATATTATACAAAATTTAAATTATCTATACTAATATAAGATTTGAAATTTCTTTCTTTGAACGCGCTAGTCTCAGGAACTATTAAACTGATTTAGATTTTTTCCACTAATGTAAATCTACATTACTCCTGAGTGCTACAGGCTACTTTTTATCCCGGGAAATCTTTTATCCTCGGGCGGAGCCGCATGTAAAGGCTAGTTACACATAAGGCAAAAGATTTGCTATGAGAAATTAATCATAAATGTAAGTGATAGTGAAGACTCTACCAATACTGTAGCTCAGGTATTATATCTAAGGTCAATGTTTGTTATTCACTGCAGAGTTTTGTTTAGCTTTCTATAGTTCGATTTGTAATATTTCTTGCTAAGTACTAGTACTCAAAGTGTAACACTTTTTTGTGATGTGTATGAAGTTAATGACTTCTTATGTTTACGCGAACGCTAGACATTAAAATTAAACAATTTTTAGGATTTTATCCAGGTTTTTATATTTAAATTTTCTCCGAAGTTTCGAAGACTGCAGCCTTCGTGGTCACGGGGCGAAAGTTTAATTTAGATAGTTTTGGGGATAGTTTAATTTTAATGTATGAAGTTAGCTTCAACTGTGCGTATAACTAAACTTCAATTTGGTATCTGACCAGGTCCACCAGAGGGCTTTAAAAATATATGATTCTTCTATACAACTATAAGTGGAAATAAACTTGGTAATTGCTTGCATGATTTATGATTATTAAAGATTTTGGAAGTAACAGTTATAATTAAAATAATAATACTAGCTTGAACCAGTTTAGTTGATTATCGAAGCTAAAGGTATAATAATTATTTACCGGTTTGATATTAATCAACGCGAATACTGTCTTATATCGGTGTATCAGATATGTATAAATTAATATAATGTTAAATTATATGGAAAGCTCGTGTTACGTTAAGTTACTGTTACGAATGATAATGTATCGAACGTTATTAAATTATTATGGAAATTATATAGTGTTTTATTAATCTTATATATGCAATAATTTTCATGGATTATATTTTTGTGGTATTGTATTGTGAATCATAATATTGAGCAGTGACAGTGCTAAAGTACGCGAGGCCCCAGGTGAAACTAAAAAAAGGGCACGAGGCCCCGGCCGGAGCAAAAAAAAACTTCTCTGGTTTTAACAGTTTCGTCGGTAAAATCGCGAAAAAAGGTCTTCCGAGGTACTGCGTGAGGTTCCGCGCAGTTGTCCGTTTCGCTTCCATCTAAGGTCGCTTCTGATACTGAGTTATGTATAATAGTACTTCGATGGCGTATTTGTATTACGGTATGACTGCAGTGGGTTCGATCCCCAGATCATAAGTGATATTATTTTTTATTATTCAATATCAGTCTGGAATTTGTGCCTGATGTGGCGATAGGCACGCCATATCGCATCATTGGACAGAGTATGCACGGTGGAAAGTAGATGCACCAGTTGCGCCTCTGCTTACCCCTTCGGACATTATAGGCGTGAAAGTGTGTGTACAACAGATTTCTAATAGCAACAATCCCTTATACTTAAATGGTGACAAAATAAGTTTTAAAAATGAAGTTATTTTCTTTAACAAAACGTTATCACAAATAAAAGGAGATTGGATATTTTAAATAAATTTATTAACAATGTATTAAAAAGCTACAAATACGAAATGTGAATAGAGATACATAATAAAATCTAAGAATTTTGACTACTTTAATTTGACTATTAGGCACTCAATAAAGAAATTTCTAAATATATAACAGTTTTTCAACATTACAATAAACTTATATAGAAAATATATAATCACGTGGCTATAAAATAGTTACTTAACTAATTACGAGGCACGGAGTATCAGACAACTACCTATCTAAACTTAAAATAATAATGTCTTTATGATTTGACTTAGTAAATGAAAGCCGTTCAACGTATGTAGGAAGTAAATAAGTTGGGTTTTATATCGAATATTTTTATGGCAAGTTGGAAATCGAAAAAGATGAATAATGAGCTGATGATGAAATGAAATTGCTGGGTGACTAAGTAGTTGAAAGATGAATCTATGTATGAGTCCAGAATTTAGAAATAATCACCTAATTATTAAAGAATATGATGACTAATGGCGATTGATGATCTATGGTAGTGTAAGGGCATGAATGAGTTTCATTGTGGAGAGTTGGACCAATTCATTAGTAATATATTATGATAGGTCATTTATGTTGTAAGAACACTGGTTCTTTACGCTGTTCTGTACACTGGTACAGTAATCGAAAATACTAAGGCTTCCACAATAAGTTAAATTCTTTCGAAATAAAATTGCAATATTATTTCATTGCTAAACGGCAATAGGAATGAAAAATCATAATTGCTCGGTATTGTCATTTTTTTAAAAACAATTTTCTATATAATTATAATGAGCTGTATTAAATTTAGCAACTCCACTTTTTCAGATATTTACGAGCCGTAATTGGGCACCCACCCGTGTTAGCCGACCTTCAAGCCGGTACTAACTGCCTGCTTTACTAACAAATGGGCCTGAAATTGATTACCAATACAAAAAAATATAAATATAAATTGTTACAAAATGATCATTAAATCGACTTGACCTATAATGGAATTGTAGCGATTTGTTCGAAATTTAATGGCGGGCTACACAAACACATGTAGACATTATTACTTAATATCTAAATTAATTTAATGTTCGTAACGGTAATATTCTGGGTGCGGCTGCTGCGGCCTGGGCTGGGGCGCCACTTGCGGCTGCAGGGCTTGGGGCTTGGGCGTCGGGATCTTCACTACGATGTCTGTGGGCTGTCTTTGTACCTGTGAATAATGTTTTGTTAAAATACGAAGATTCTTGATCGCATTATGAACGAATACATTATATTACATCTTAAAAACTTATTAAAGCACTTATAAAATGATTATTATAGTATGTCTCTACTTATATCATCAAAATTGAAGTAAACATTAAAAAATGTATTGGGATACTTTAGCATAATAAGTGTTTTAAACAAAAAATGTGACTAGTAGTATCACGCACAGCAGATAATTCATGACGAATTTCTGTGAGAAAATATCAACAAATCGTTTTAAAGAGCGCTTTCTTATCGTCGATAACTCTCTTTGAACGAAAGTAGGAATACTGCGACTACAACTTTTAATAAAATGTCTAGCAATGTATAGGTAAAATAAATGTGAAGTATAATATGAAGATAATTGTATGTTTACTTACCTCAGCCTTGAAACCCTCTTTGGGGTCAGCAGTGTAAGTGACAGTTCTGATGAATCCATCGCTGTCGACTACCGAGTACGAGCCCTTAATGACGTCACCGTCGCGCTGCTCCTTCCTGTTTTGGTAGTTGGTGTACTGGTCGTCGTTCACGTCGAAGCCGAACTGGTATGAGGGATGAGGCTAAAAGAAAAAGAATGGAGTTAATTAGGTTTTATTTTTTGTTTTAGGACTGTATGATAATTTTGGTTTTATTGATTTTAAGAAGTCTCTTTCTTGTCTATTGACGGCGTATACACCTAGACTGCGGAGTAGTAGTTCCTGGATTCGTATTCCCAAGTCGGAGCAACACAGTGTGAGTTTTTCAAAAATTAGTTGCATGTTATTGAATCCCTCGAAAAAAGAAGTGAAGCAGAAGGTAGAAACTAAGGTAAGTTTAGTCTACAATACGCCTAAAAGTATATTTCGTCGAACCCTCTTTGGAGTGGGCTAGGAGCAAAAAGATGGTCTTTAAGGAGTAGTAGTGAACTCTAAATCATGTTTTTATCATACAAACATTTCAGTGGCTATGTCAGATTCAACCAGAATTTAGTAGCATCAATAAAGTAATTTTAGTGATCATGGTTATACAATTAGTTTAAAAAATCATCATGTAATAGGTCAGTTGATGTATGTTACTAATAACTACCTAATAACAATTACTTTTTATCGTCTTAACGAGGTAATTAAGTAAAGAGTATACGAAGCTGTTTATTCATAGCACGTTATATAACACATCATTCAATACAATCAAATCGTAATATAATTAGCAGTGTTACATTAGGTTTATAAAATAAATAGATCACTTTCATAATCAGTTTTGTTACGTGCTACGTAGTAGATTGTAGACAAGTTTCCGAGTGAAAGTAGTTGGGGCCACCGGCCGCTACACTTCGGTCCGATCCATCCGCGTGGATTCGGCCTACTATATTGTGTTCCTTCGTAAAATGGAACGTGAATGGTAATTTATGCTGTAGCAATAAATGCGATGTTAAATTATGGTTGCTGCACTTCCGCGGTTGGTACTATTTGATCGTATCTGACGCAGTGTGGCCAGAGATTAAGTTTGTTATTGTCAAACAGCTTTTAGCTAATTATCCTAAGAATTCTACTGTCACGTTGCCTTTCATAATTCATAAATAAATCACACATACATTCATAGAATTTATCACGCTGAATCTTTTTCTTTCTGCCTTTATTCCTCACGTCCATAAAGTCGAAGCAGTCAACTTTTGAAGCATATTGCAAAAATAATTTGTAAAATTTTTGACAATAGGCTTCCGTTCTGGTGTTAATTACCTCGGTGGAATCTAGTCCCCAGCCAAATGTGTTAGAAAACACACTCAAAACGAATTAACGAACTTAGAATTAGAACGTAAAACGTTCTGCTGTTCTGCTTTAATATATTATTATGCTTCTACTGTGACAAGGAGTAATTTCATATAGTAAATAAAACTCAATAATACTAAAAAACGTGTCGGTTGAAATAACTGAACTAAATGTCATCGATTTCAAAACGAAAGAGCCGATTATAAAAATATATCAAAACGAGAAATGCATGAAATATGTACGAGAGACATATAAGGTAAGTGGACTAATTGCAGGCGGTTTGTATTATAAATCAATCGATGCAATAAAACAGGTTAGCTATTACTCAATGCTGTCAAAAACTTGCTCCATGTTGAATGCTCTCATTTTTTCTTACAACCCTTGATAAACATTCCGATCTAGGTAAATGTATTTTGTTATACGCTAGTTATGGATTAAAGTTTAATTTGTGTGTCGTGTGGGCAATGATTTTTCATTTCGATTAAAAGTAAATCCTTGAAATATCATCGCGTGTGAGATCACTCATCAATCATAATATGCGTCTTATTGTTTGATGTAACTTCTAAGGCATAAATTTTCGTTATTTTATGTTCATAAGGTGTTATTTGAATTTTATTTCTATCTAAATATGCGAGTGATTTAAACTTACCTATATCTACCAATCTATATTATATCAAAGTTATTTAAATACTCTAACTTCTACCTACACCCATATTGATGCAATATAGAGTACGCGCAAAACATTTTGTATTGCAAATTGCAAAAATGACTAGCACAATTTTCACATTGCATTTTCCGATCGTTTCAAAAACAATCAAAGGGTTATCCAACTGAGGAATCGAATATAAAAACTTACTTCATTAGTCTTCTCATTAGACCAAATAGATAATAAGCTCTACAGAAATTATTTAAACATCAAAACTTCGAAGAATAGAATCTAATATGATACTTACGTCATAGTCTTCCTGGGGTTCACGGGGGTCTTGCGGTCTCTGGGGTTGGTATTGCTGTCTGTACTGCTGGGGTTGGGGCTGGGGCTGCGGTTGGTACTGGGGCTGGGGTTGGTATTGACCTTCGCTTTGGACCGAGTAAGGCTGTAGGGGGGAAGATATATTATAACATAGCATTATTTAACATTGGCGCTACTATTAAAATAACACTGACATGTTGGTAGTTATGGCGAGTTAAAACATCTTAATAGTATTACGCCAGAGCAAGCAATAACCTTTGCGTGAGTTTTGTATGAAACCATCATCATGTTTTACGCGTAGCCAAAGAAAATTTTGAATGTATACCTACACTTCATGTATATTTGTAAAGTAAAAGATGTGCTCTGTCTGGTTGCTGGTTTAGCTCTACCATTCGTCAATTTGATCCACATTCACTAGGGTATAAGTCTTAAGTTAATGTTTTTATTATAGCCGATTTTACTAAACAATCCCAAACCATAACTTTCGATTAATTACAAGAAGAAAGCAATCACATTAAGTCATTTGTAAAAAGCTTAAAAAAACTGATTGGTTAAAGTTCGTTGACGATCCGAAGGAGCAGTTTGGATTATGGATTTTTAAAATTCCTTAAACCAAATTTTATTGTAATAATGTAAATACTCACGAGGCGGGCAGGCGCAGGAGCTGATCCGGGAATGTGAGCTGGTCTGGGGATAACTTGAGTTTGCGCGGGGGAAGGACCGCCCTGGTCAGCCAGGTATTGTCTTAATAGATGAGGTGGGATACCTTCTGGCGCCTGCTGGAATTGTGTATCTTTAGTATAATGCACTTTTTCTAAAGCTTACAGAACACGTTTAATTTAATTAGTTTTTTTCTGGGTACATTTATCCCATGTATATAGACTAAAGTTATAGATTTGCCTTTTTTTTGTGATTATTGACTCTTTTTTTTAATGGGCTTAATGCGTCATTTATTTTGAACATGATTTAGTTTTAAATGTAACTTTAGTCTATATAATAATAATGATATTATTCTGGCGCCTGCTGGAATTGTGTATCTTTAGTATTATGCACTTTTTCTAAAGCTTACAGAACACGTTTAATTTAATTAGTTTTTTTCTGGGTACATTTATCCCATGTATATAGACTAAAGTTATAGATTTGCCTTTTTTTTTGTGATTATTGACTCTTTTTTTAATGGGCTTAATGCGTCATTTATTTTGAACATGATTTAGTTTTAAATGTAACTTTAGTCTATATAATAATAATATTATTATAATTATTATTATAATTATTATAATATTATAATTATTATAATATTATTATTATAATTATTATAATAATTATAATAATAATATTATTATAATTATTATTATATAGACTAAAGTTACATTTAAAACTAAATCATGTTCAAAATAAATGACGCATTAAGCCCATTAAAAAAGAGTCAATAATCACAAAAAAGGCAAATCTATAGGCACAATACAATAGACATCTAACAAGATTAAAGAGCAAAGTTAAACAGATTAGAATTCTTCCATAGGCCATACGTTCTCTTTTTTTATTTTTAATCTTTATTTAACGAGATTATTTTAATGGATATATGGCGCGACATACATTCTCTTTAAATTCTGTAATGTTCAAGAAAGTAAATTTTAATGAAATTACGTTAGCAGGTTACGTAAAGGAATCCGAAGTAAAAACATAGTACGGACTATAGACGCAATGGTTATGTTTCGCTCGCTGTAATAGCATTACAAACGTCTTCAGTGACCGTTTAAGATTTGTCACGCTCTGGTGTAATGGGATGGCATGCGTAACAATTTTGTAGTTGTAATTTTATTGGGCTGTAATCAAGTTTATCGGTATTTAAAATGACCTATATGGTTTCTGGTATGTCTATAAACACTTTAAAAAAAGTGTGAATATGAATGAAATGATTAAGTTGAAATGGATAAATTATTATTAAATAGATATTTATTCATTTTCTTTTAAAATATAATAACCCATAGTTATCTGAACATCAAAAATATAGTATACCACAAGACAAGCCACTGTTGATTACATATTTTCCAATGTGAAATATATTTAAACGGTAATTTTTTGGTGCGTTTTGTCATAATCAACGATAAACGTTTGCCGTTTTTATTGTAGTCTTCATCCTAATCTGCAGTAGAGATGAAATTGATTGGAATTAACCACTAGTATCAGTATTAGAATAGTGTATAGGTGCAGATATAAAATTATGTTTTAGAGAAAAAACAGTTTCTACCATTAAACTTTAAAATTGGGCAAAGTAACATCGGTAATAGTGACCATGATACATGATTCAAGCTCAGCAATTCATTATAGAGACTGATCATTAGCGTAGTTAGGTACTTAAAGGTCCAGATGCAAATTATCAGCCCTCCCCCCCGGCATTAAAGTAAACAATTCTCTGGTGCACCCTACCTTCGAGAGCTCGATGCACTGCCTAACTCTCCGGTAGCTACACCTCTGAGACTATTAGTTTTATAAATGATACTGTAGGCGCAATACATAATCGATGATCCATTACCGATAAGTATTCGTAAACTTTTGTTTTTTGGTGGTGCGTCTCCTATATGGAAGGGGGGGGGGGGTGCGTAAATTTGTCTACTAATTTATTATCGAACAGCTTCCGATTATCATTACATAACAGCTCTACTTAGATAACAGTCATTATCGCTGCCTAGTCTTTACATAATCGATGAATCTATTTACTTCGAATAAAATGTTCTAAAGTTGCGAAATGTACAATACTGTAAATAGGGGGGAAAATAATCTGAATATTTTGTTTGCAGTTCTAAATAGGTTTGATTGTATGATGATTTTTATGTTTGGCAAAGGTATCTACAAAATAATGCCTCGAAATATAATATGTCATTTAATACATTGCAATAAAACATTCTTTACGAGGCCAATGAATTAGTGAAGCACCATCCATAAGTATAATCTCAAAATTTTTTTGACAATTTTTTTTTTATTGCTTTGAATGACGTAACGAACTTGTTTGCTTGATGGTAAGTGATAAAACCGCCCATAAACAGAAAAAACACCATCCAACACCTTGAATTACAAAATATTGTTTAGTATTCCACTGCACTCGCCAGACAGACTCTCAGGTATGAGAGACCTACCCCCAGTATCGAATATACGCAAATGTAGCTCTACAGAAACGTTAATATAACACTGTTGACAGATTAAATTGAGTAAAAAAAGGAATGTTCAACATAAAACTATTTTGTGAACTTTAATTAACGCGATGTAATGAACTAGTCTAATCAATTTCAAAGCTGTGTCATGAATGATCACCTTAAAAATTACAATTACGTTGATTTTGGGTTGACTTTTTCCTTTGGTTTTATCGAATAAAAAAAGATAAATTGAATATGTTTACGAAAACATTATAATATAATTTATTTAACAGCCAACAAAACATACTCCATATATAGTTTTTTAACAATTCAGAAAGTAATTGCTAATAATAATCATGCATGGTGACAAAAAAAAATTTTTACCAACATAAAATAAAACATTATATTTATAACCTTCTGTGGGAATTTTACGCAAATGTTCCCATCGGCAAAACAAGTTTAAAACTAAAAAGTAAAACATTATGGTAAGGAACCTGATTGCATATTTCGTAAAAATACTCCATTTAACTGTGAGAATAGCTGACGCAAGCGGTCGTAAACAAAAGCTGACCTGAAGCACATGAACTCGTTACCAGTTCATGACTCAACCACCAAGCTGCTCTCACTTACTTATTTAAGTATTTTATAGGACAAATTTACTAATTGATTACAATTTTATTCCTTAATAATGATCATATTGAATGATCATATAGGGACGTTTTGCTATTACTTTAGAACAGGTTGGTGAAAAATTTGAAATAATACTTAAGTACTTATATGTACGTATAGTTATAGCTTTATAATATACGTATACACCTGCATACACCATCACAAAATTAAGATGCTTTCTAACTCGCCCTTAATAAATGATAATACATTATTGAATATTAATTGGTTTCTGAAGACACAGGCTGAACCTAATTTGAATCTGTGGAAATTATTTCTTGTTTTCTTTTTTTAAATAAATATATTTTTCATTTTCACTCTTCAATAGCGTTAGTTATACTGGAAGCGTTAGCTAATATTTAAGAAATTATTATAATTAATTTAAACTCCCAATTAAAGTCACCGATAAAGAAAAATAAATAAAATTATCCACATGTCATCACATTTTGTTCAATAATGTCTATTTTAAATGTTAAAATTAAATACTTGTGATTTATTAAGTTAATAACATACAAGTGATAATTGAGAAAAAAATCACACGGAACTATCAAAATATCTCTAAAGGCGTTGTAATACAGTTGTAATACGTACACATAAAATCGAATCACAAGTACTTATTAATTGAAATTCTCATTTTATCCATATTATATTAAAAATAAATTAATTATAAAAACTCACTTGCTGTTGCGCCTGATAGGGATGCTGAGCGCGGGGTGCTGCCAAAACACACCCCAGGACTGCCAACGTTACACAATGCCTCAACATTTTGCACACACAAAAAAATAAAATTAAGTTCCTTTTTTAAAAAAATTAAAGGCCACACCACACTCGCGTCCACAATTACGTATCGTGCGATGCGTGTAAGTAACTCTCACTTTATATAGAGGCACCCCTTCTAGTCATGAAGGCGGGAGTGGTGCAGTAAAATGTGCATGTGTGCTTCGAAATTTGAATTCAACCATCAGTTTCTCGAGTGTGTACTTGCCTTTTATTCACTTTCATTAAATCTTTGTTTCCAGTAGCAAACAAGGGGTTCCTGTTTAGATATAAAGATGCGTTACTTAGTTGCCCTTAGACAATAATATAATATAAATAAAAAAAAAATACCATTATTATACGGTGGCAAAACTGACAAGGCAGTTTTTTAGATATATTGACGTTGAAGATTTCAATGAGCTGTAACAGCACGTTACAAATAATTACGATTAGAAGACTTTTGGCGACAAGTACAGAATAATTGTGATGCCTCGTGTAGCAAAAAAATTAATTCAGGAAGTATGTAATCGTATCGGCGTCGTGGATTGTAAGGAACAAAGTAAGTCTAGACTGCTTATTATAGTGGACTGTATGTAATGTTTCACTGTGTGTGTCATTTTTAAACTTTTATTTTTGTTATTTTTATGTGTGTCTAGAAAAATAAATAGTTTTTGAGCACGATTTTTTTCATGTGAATACGTAATATTTTTCGCTTAGGAGACTAAACATCTTTATAACCTAGAAAGCAAAGCAAAAATAGTGGGAACTAGATGTTTTCGATTATACATGGATGATAGTTACTTCATCATTCGTTCATCATTCAATAATTCGTTCTTCTCCCTAAAATTAATCCAATAATCCAATCACGTAATAGGTTGCAAGTTTATATTGATTGGTAGAGCATGCTTATAGCAATAATTTTATAGAAATCATGAATGAAAGGAAAATAAAAACGTATTAACTAAATAATCGAAGAACAAAAATAGTTGGGATTCTACTAACTACTACTACTAATTACGACTAATTTTAAGACACAATCATACATTTCGTTGGTATTCATTCTAGTTATTGCGTTATTCTTAATTATTTCAGAGCAACTACTTAATGACTCTTACAGAAACATGTTGCTTTACATCTATAAAATGAGTAAATGAATACTTAATGAGGATAATACGTACTTAAAGTAATATTTGGAGATAAACAAAACAGATTGTTTAACTTATTTCGGGGGTAATTAATAATTATTTTCGTTTTATCACATTTAAACATTTTGTTGTTTAATATTTTAGTATATATCTTATAAATATTAAATAAACCAATCAATCTCCTTAGGCGAGGCCCAAGACCCAAATCATCGGTTTCAAAGTGAGAAATCTCCTCGCAATGCGTGCTGTGTCCAGCAATACTTCCTTCTGCCTCTAGCCTTTGACTCAACGGTCAATTGAGAGCATCTGGAGATGTTGGTTGAGGCTCTTTGATTAACCCATGGACGAAAATAACAAGGCTCTTCAGTTAACGCATGTGTAGCAACGACAATCAAGACGATAATTATTGTAGAGTCTACATCCCACATGTCAGTAATATCGTGTGCAAAATCTAAATCTTTACACATTTTGTCTTTTTCGGTCTTAACAATAAACTAACGAAAAATATTATTATAATCTGATTTTTTACTTAATTCTATTCAAAATTATTTTTGTTCCTATTTAAGGCTAGGTTATGATCTATGTTATGATCGATGAATTTAAAAAGCAATTCCAGATCGTTCTATTAGTTTATGTAACAAATTAATTTTACAAGTGTCAATAACTGTTAAGGCCAATGGGTATTGCATGCACAATTGAGTTTTTCAGTCAAGGTTGATTTACGTTTTAATTTGTATTAACGTGTTAACGATAAAATAATAATTACGAAGAAAAAATGTGATCTTAAATAATGAACAATTTTTTTCATGCGTGCACAGCAAAGTGACATTCCACTGCACCTGATGGTACGTGGAGTGGGGTCCAATAGAATGACAACTGACGAGAAATGATTACCCCTCGGTAGTCGGCAGAATTATACCGGCCTGTTGGACCCGGATATACACGGGCTGATTCCGGAACGCGACACACTTACGTAGGCCACTATGGTTTCAACACTTTGTGAACTTAGGTCGCTATCCAGGCGGATATAAAATATATCCTACGACCAGTATTTAACTTAGATGCTTATCATTATAGCACTCAATCAGTTCTCTGCTAAACATACATTTTCTTTAAGGGCAAGACGGGTCCCAAGTTAAAGAGGAAAATGTTTAGGTGTTAGCTTCTTTCGTCACTAATTTATAAGCGTCTTAACCAGCATAATAAAATTACTATACCCCTACAAAAGGCTCATTAAACATACAATCACATAAGTAGGAAGATTTACGAGTTGATTATAGTGTATCTAATACCGAATTTACACGAGAAGAATTTCTGGAATGAAGACACGAATAAAACAGAAAAAATATACTTGTTCGAGGTTGTGTAGGCTTACGCTTCTGATTGGTTTTATTTATTTTTCTATTATAAAATGTAACAGAGATAACCAAAATTCAATGTGGACTTAAAAACGTGGGTTCTGTCGTCGTGTTTCTTGTGTGGATCAGGCTTTATGCATTTAAATTATAAACACTTAATGGTTTTTTAACTACTTACATAGTACATGGTTTCGTTTCAAAGTGTGATCTTATTTTTCCTTGTTTCTATTTAGTTTTATAGGAACGCATGGGGTAATCTCGTATACATGACGTCAGGTAGCGACTTGAGGAAGGGATTATTATCGATCAGAAGATACATGAAGTTGTGGAGTGAAGTTGGTTAACGTTGCTTAACAAAAACACGAATGTGTTTACATTCACATTACACACATACATCACGGCTTTATCCCCTTAGGTGTGAACAGAGGTCGAACCAGAGCTTCTATTTTGCGCCATTCTGTATTCCGATCCTGAAGTCATGCAGCCTGTGCCCATATCAGACACAAATTCTAGATAAATGTAACACATTTCAAATATTTAGTTTTTGACTGCTATCATTAAAGAATTCCAAATTCAAATATCTGGAGAACTCAGCCAAATATGTCGAACTATAACCGAAGACTGTGATTAGCCAAGTCGAGCAGTCGTGCGCTGTGTTTCCACTCGACATGTGACTAATGTCACTTATTAGTTCTGAATAGTATCTAACGCAATTTGTTTTAAGGCTGGCCTTGACTGCGTTCTGTATGCCAATGCACTCGATGTACTAAATATCGTTGCGTTCACTTACAATTGTTTCGTTTTCTGATTGTATCGTGTCGTGACTTATTATATCATATTTTTTTTAGTAAAGGCCGATTTACAATTCAACAAGTGTAGTGGCGAGTTACTTGCAATCATGAACAGATAAGTAAAAACGGTTGGACGCGATCCAGCGAGTTGTCACGTATGATTTTTAGTTTTGTCAAGTTGGCAATTTTGTACTGTTTACTCTACTGTACCTTTTGGAATGGATATTAGATATTAGAAAATTGTATTGAATAGCCTTTAAGTCTCGTGATACCGTTCACGAGCTGAAAATTGTCTGACCTTTAGATCTTGTGATACCGGCTGGATGTCCGGTTGCATTTACTCGCTGGGCTAATTATAATAGTTATTTATAGTTGTATGTAAGAATTTTTATCCTTATAATAAATTATTTCTGTTCATCTCTATCAAGTTTTTACACTCATGATGATTTATTCATGGGTTCATTTTTAAAGGACAAATGATCGCAATTATTTTGACATGACCTGACTTCCTAGTAGAGATATACTTACTGGGAATTCGTAATCAAAATTATCAGCAATAAATTAGGTTGTTATAACATAATGTGAAAGTAGGCTAAATATGATACTTAGTCGCCCTAAAATTTATGTGTAGCCAAACCAAGTCCAACACTTTCTTACGCAAGCCTCAGAATAAGCGCTTAGGCAGTAAGCCAAATCTACACTATATTAAATTCTAATGTCACGCCACAGGGGACATTTCTTATTATTCGATTCATCTTGTGATAGTATATCTTTATAGGACATCTAGTACATGACTACTACTTGAGCAGAAAGTAAAGCCATAAATGATATTAGCTCGTTTCTTGTATTTACACGCACACACACACACATTCACGCCTTTTATACATGAAGGGGTGGTAGGCAGAGGCGTAACTGGTGCACTTTCCGTTGTGTGTTTCCTTCCCATGATGTGATAGGGGGCGAGCCTATATGCCACATAGGGCATAAGAAATCTGTTTGTTAATATACTTGGATGTTACCTTGTTATCCACGTAATGCAGTTCTATGCAACAATCATAAATATGAACCTAAAATAGCGTGTCATTGCCATTTTAGATTTATAAATAATATCTATAATAAACTTGTACCTACTGATTTATTTTCACATTTTTCAATTTCCGAAGTAACATCTGTATGCTCGTTTGCACACGCTCATACTGTTTGAGTGGTGTTAATAGCTTTCCATATAAAACTACTATTTTTTGCAAGGGCAGTTTGTATATAGAATTACATCGGTCCTTGCTCTCTCGTACTTTTAGATAATACCAGCTGTGTACCAAATTTATCGATCAAACTTAAAGGATACAGTTAGGAAATCCGCTAGTCATTAGAATGTTGTTTTTAATGCTTGGGTAAATTGGAGTTATGAAAGATACCGCCTACAGCACAAATAAAATGTTACAGACGTATGCTAGTTTTTGATGGATAATTTTGCTTTGTCTATATTTACTACTAAGCTGCAGCTTGTACTGCTAAGTATCATGCAAGCATTATTTCTTCTGCTTTGAAGAATACTTTATTGGAATTATCTCCTGGGTATTTGGAAACTGTATTCTAAAATTTTAAGGTGATAAGTTTACTTTGAAAAGATAAGTGTAATTTTAAAATTAATACTTAGTCAAAATTCACTTTACAATCAAAATCGAGCAATGCGACATTTCATTTCTAATAATACGTACACATTATTTTAACAAAGTTATCATGAGCCTACATAAATATGTCGAATATTAAAAACATTTGGGACATACACTTTAAAGGCTCATTATGCTCATAATAATATACTCAAGATATACATTTGTCGTCATGTGTTATACTCATAGTCGTTTAGACGCAAAGCCTTGCAATTTGCATGGACAACTGTTGCAGCGTGGCAACAGTCTGCATCCACGACCGTGTACACAACTAGTTTATGTACTAACCTAACCTTTATAAAGCTAAAATTATCGTACCACTTATGCATTGGGTACGGATTTTGATCGCTTGTAATGGCGGTTTGCGTGTGCCTATACCTGTTTCTTGACGTAGGCCAAGTAAAACATAAAAATATGGAAATTTGTTTGATAAAATTGCGTATTATGCTTAAATTATAAGCAGTTTCCTATTTTATAGGCTGTATTGGGGATTTGTAGGTATACCTCAATACATAATTAACTACGTGGATTCATAGATTCATATCAAATGAAAAGTATATCAAATCGGAAATATCAAATCAGTTTTGCAAAATGGTCGATACAGCTTAGCAGAATTCTTCAAATCTTATCCTAAAGCTAGTTTTTATCGAAGCAAATAAAGTTAACTGATCTTCATTGCTCTTCATCACCTATGATGAAAAATTTATCAAGTTGTTACCAACCTCTATGGAAAGGAATAGTACATTTTTAACATCTGGAATGCTCATTAAGTATATGTACGAAATATAACAGGAAAAGCTGACGGTTTACCTCGGATTCCAATCTGGTCTCGTCCTGAATGTACTGACTTATTTATACAGTAACTAAAACTACCTATCGTCTTGTCAATAACCTCTGTCCTATGGAGTCATTTAAAAATCCAATGTAAACTATGTTGACATACATATTGAGATATTTATTCATACTTGTGTGTAGACTGCAGACTATGTTCTACGTGTAATTTCCTCGGCTATGTGAGCTAATATCTACTTATATTTGTTTTCGGTCTGCAATCAGTATATAAGAGATTTTAAATTTGCCACGAAGCTATAGTGAGTTTTTATTCTGATTAAAACTTCCTCCCACAGTTTTTAGGGAACATAGGTCCTATAATAATGGGCTGTTTAATGATCGTGTAATATACAATATTGCAATACATTACTGCATTATCTTTAGCCTTAATGTCCAACTATAACAAGTTTCTTGCTAACAACATCATTAATCTACAATCCTTTCTTTTAAGGCCGGCGGGGCAATTATTATTCTTTAGGATTTCGGTGCATTTACATTAGCTGACATTAGCTTGTTTAGCGCCGCCGACGGTCTACTATGAAGGATATTTAAAAAAATAATAGGTTAGCTATTAACACATACATTCTGAAGAGTTGAAATTGTCTCTATTAGGACAATTGCATTCACTACGTTTTCACTACAAGCAAGTCTTTTATTTTTATTGCGCCTTTATGTAAGCCGTCTAATATCGCCTCTCTTCGTCTCGCTAGGAAAGTGTAATAAATAAGTGATTTCTTTTACGATCGTTAAAAAAATATCAAGTTCAAGCACTTGCGACTTTAATCAAACACTTCGATAGTAATGGCGATAGTGTGGAAGTATAACAAGGGTAAATTACATCAAATTGTTTATTTCTCTTATAAAATTCCTAAATCCGTTCTCTTTAGATATTTTGCATAAAGTTTCGGTAGTACCTGGATTTAAAAAAGTAACTCCAACGAGATAGGCTGCATGCGCAAATTTGGTTGGTTCTAATTTAGGCATATCAGCTTCTTTTAACGCATCTTAACCTTTTTGTCCTTAAAAATACAGGGACGGTATTCGTGACATACTTACTAGCTGCTAAGTAAGATTGTAAGCATACAACCAGTATATATATTACCAAGATTCCAGTACTTTACTACTAGATATATATGAAGTGGGGTACAAAATTCTTCGGCCTGGCACATCGGCTCAATTTTAATCGTGCTATGTCACCGACCGAGTTTTTGTCACACGTAACTGATAACCAGTCGAGTGAGTGTACAATCGCCAGCGATGTGGGTTGCCAAATCCGTGCACTAAGTTTGCACGTGTAGATAATTGAATTTGTGCTGCAGTATGCCTACTCTGAATATTAAATTGCACCAGGTTTATCATGTACTTGTATGTTCTTATTAATATTACTTTACTTGACCCATAAGGACAACGGATCATTGGCTGTATGGAATTACAGTTGGATTGGATACTCAAATTTCGACCTTAACAGCATGAGATATAAGTATCACGTGTGCAGAGGTACCCGGGCTAAAGATCTCTGCAAAGGATACTTAAGAATAGCGAAGACTGGTACGCAAGGACAGTCTTTGGAAAGTTAATTTACAACGAGAAGGTAACGCGATTGTTTCAAACAGTGTAGAAGATAATGGTCGGAGGTGCTAGGCGGTTTTATTTGTTAAGCAACGGTACGCCAAATTAGCAGCATGTAGCAATATGTCGTTATTTGCGAATTAGTCATGAAGAATTCTATTGCCTTCAAATGACTTTGTTTAGAACACCTTGTTGTTTTCATTTTATTGGGCAAGAGATGTATGATTTTTTAAACTTTATTTCGAGATTCTTTTTGTATTTATTAATGAAATTTCAGACGTATCTGACGATAAATGAACTTTCCTGTCCATGAATATCCATAAATTATAATACACAATAGGTATTGTGAATGCGTTGCCGACCTTTGACGAAACGAAAGGGAGGTTGGCAAAGGGAGGGGGATTTGGGCCTCCGGCGATCTCGCTTGCCGCAAGACACGGCAAAGCTGTTGCTTCATGCCCGTTTTTTGAAACGGCAGTAAAATTTTGGTCGGGCCGGCCTTAGTTAAATTTAACTACAGTGAGTCTACCCCACATATATTAATTATAGCACGTAACTTCTAGTTCTTCAAAAGCCTTTCCTATAAAAGAAGATTATATTTTTTATTCTGAAAACGTCTATTAAACATATATATAAAAATGGAGTTAGGTATGTGCCCAGTTAGTACACAGTAAACTAATTTTTAGACATATTTCCAACCCTTCGAATTTATTATTGCGACATCTCATTGTACAAACGCGGGACTGCTGTTCGCCTAAAGTGAATCTCTAACCGCTGAATAATACATCTATGAACCTTCGTTGGCAGGCTAAATAACGAAAATGTGCCGATTCCATACTAGAAGATGTAGAAGACGCAAAGTCGATTAGTATGTCAACATTTGATATGCTAAATTCATCATTTTTTTTCAGCCCTTGAGTCGTCCACTGCTGGACATAGGCCTCCCCCATTGAGCGCCACAGGGACCGGTTCTGGGCCGCCCTCATCCATCGGACTCCGGCGACCCTGACCAGATCGTCGGTCCATCTCGTGGGGGGCCTGCCTACGCTGCGTCTCCCGGTTCGTGGTCGCCACTCCAGAACTTTTCTGCCCCAACGGCCATCAGTTCTACGAGCTATGTGCCCTGCCCACTGCCACTTGAGTTTCGCAACTCTAAGGGCTATTTCGGTTACTTTGGTTTTCCTGCGGATCACCTCGTTTGTGATTCGATCCCGCAAGGAAACTCCGAGCATAGCCCTCTCCATTGCCCTCTGAGTGACTTTCAACCTTCTGACAAGGCCCATAGTGAGCGACCACGTCTCACTTCCATATGTCATCACTGGCAACACACACTGGTCAAAGACTTTCGTCTTGAGACACTGCGGTATTCGGGACGAGAAGATGTGTCGGAGCCTCCCGAACGCTGCCCAGCCGAGTTGGATTCGACGAGTGACCTCTTTCTCGAAGTTGGACCTACCTAATTGGACTGTTTGTCCCAGGTAGACGTACTCGTCGACAACTTCAAGTGTAGCGTCTCCTATCTTGACAGGGGTGGGTCTGACATGGTGGTTAGACATGACTTTTATCTTATCCATGTTCATTCTGAGACCCACTTGTTGGGAAACGCTATTGAGGTCATCGAGCATTGCGCTAAGGTCTTCTAGGGTCTCAGCCATGACTACGATATCGTCGGCAAATCGAAGGTGAGTCAAATACTCGCCGTTGATGTTGATGCCGAGTCCTCTCCAGTCCAGAAGCTTGAAGACGTCTTCCAGTGCAGCGGTGAACAGTTTCGGAGATATTATATTTCCCTGTCTCACGCCACGCTGTAGCTGGATAGGTTTCGAGTACTGATCCTGGAGGCGGACTGACATGGTGGCGTTTTCGTATAGGCACTTCAACACTTCAATATACCGATAGTCAATTTGGCACCTCTGGAGAGACTGAAGCACTGCCCAGGTCTCGATCGAATCGAAGGCTTTCTCATAGTCCACAAACGCTAGACAGAGGGGCCGGTTATACTCCTCGGACTTCTGTATAACCTGCCGCAGCGTGTGTATATGGTCTATGGTACTATAGCCTTTTCGGAATCCGGCTTGTTCGTGAGGCTGGAAGTCATCGAGACTGTTAGCAAGACGATTCGTGATGACTCTCGAGAACAGCTTGTAGACGTGACTCAGGAGCGAGATGGGTCTGTAATTCTTTAAAAGGGTTTTATCGCCCTTTTTAAAGAAGAGCACCACCACGCTCCTGTGCCATGCCTGGGGCGTGGTACCCTCGTGAATGACGGAATTGAATAGTTTTTGGAGAGCCTCTAATATTGGCTGTCCGCCCGCTTTTAGAAGCTCTGCTGTTATTCCGTCATCACCCGGAGCCTTGTTGTTTTTCAGCTGCCCGAGAGCCATACTAATCTCGCACAGGTCGATGTCCGGGATGTCTTCGGTATAGTGTCGGATTAGTGGGGCTCTTGGATCTGTGGCCGCACTGCAAACAGGTCGTCGTGTTGACGTGTATAACTGTCCGTAGAACTTCTCTACCTCACCCATGAGCTCCGGTCGGGAAGATATAATCCTGCCGTCCTCGGTCTTCAGTTTGGTCAGCAGGCTTTGCCCAATGGACAGATCCCTGGCGAACACCTTAGAGCCCCTGTTCCGCTCAATAGCCTCTTCAACACATTTAGTGTTGAATTGGCGTATATCACGTTTCAGGGACTTACAGATCTGTCGATTGAGCCTCCGGCAGACTGTCACGTCACCAGAAGACTGCAGGACCATCTTGCGTCTTTCTACCATGAGCTGTAGGGTGGGATCTGAGATCTTTTGAGTTCTTTTTGGACGCTGGGTCTTAAAGAACTTAGACCCAGTCGTCTGGACAGTTTTCACGAGCCTGTTGCTATACTCATCCACATCTACGCACTCACCTAAGCACTCGAAGCGGTTCCGGAGTTCGAGCTGAAAGCTCTCGGGGTTTTTGATATGGGCAGATGCTGGTCGGAGCATGGACTTCATCAGTCGAGACCTCTCAAGCGATACGTTAAGATTCAATGTGCCTCTTACCATTCGGTGATCACTCCCGGTTTTCACCGCATTGATCACAGAGACATCATTGAATATACGCCGTTTGGTCGACATGATGAAGTCAATCTCATTTCTGGTAGCACCCTTGGGACTCAGCCAGGTCCACTTGCGCTGACTACGCTTTTTGAAGAAGGAGTTCATCATAAAGAGTCCCTCCCTCTCCATGTAGTCGGCCAGCAGCTGACCCCGCGCGTTTCGTTGCCCATACCCAAATTTCCCCATTTTCAGCTCGTTGCCGCTACGTGTGCCCAGTTTCGCGTTGAAGTCCCCCATAACAACGGTGAAGTAGGTCTGGGAGCTATGTATAGCCCGAGATATATCCTCGTACATAGCCTCCACCTCATCATCGGAGTGTGCCGAGGTCGGGGCGTAGACCTGAATAACCTTCAGCGAATACCGTTTGGTGATTCTGAGTATCAGGTACGCCACCCTTGCCGACACACTCTCGATCTTCACGACGTTGTTTACGAGGGACTTGTGGATGATAAACCCGACACCACCTTGGGACTGCTGGTCGCCCTCCCGGAAATAGAACAGGTTACCTGACTTGAGGATTATCGAGTCCTCCCCCCTGCCTTCGGACTTCAGATAATCCTATAACGTCCCACCGTAACCTGCTCACTTCTTCCCTCCAGTTCGACTAACTTCTCGTCGGTCCGCAGTGTGCGCGTGTTATATGTTGCCAGGGCCAGTTTTCGTCGGTTGTGGTAGCCTGGTCTCTGCCGGGGATTCTTAGCACCCCTTGCCCCGCCGTTACCATGACCGCTACCGTAGCCAGGAATAGCGGGGCCGCCGGGGACTAGGGGCCGGTTTTTATGTGGCCTTACCATAGGGGGGTGTTTTGCCGTAATCGCCACGCTTGGCAGGCGGGTTGGCGATCGCAGTGGCGGAAGTCTCATCACAAGACGCTGCTGCCCGTCTTGTGTCTTGTCACTTCCTTCCGCCGTGTTGGAATGGTTTTACCGCCATTAGTCGGTGGACTACTTGCACTAGTGGTAGTGAGCACCACTAGTGGGCGGTGGGGGTCGTCACGCCCCTACGCCTAAATGCTAAATTAAACTACACATATATAAGTTTTAACTGGTACTGATTTTGAACATAGTATTGTGTTTTAACTTCTAAACATAAAAATGTAAAATTGTATTAGGAATAAGTGTAGACATTACGGATATAAGGAAATGGTGAAAGTGTGAAGCCACCGCGCCGCGACGCTCGGTGCTATTACTGAGCCGATTAGCACAAAGTTGTTCAAGGTAATTTCACTGTCGCAGTGAACGATGTATATAATTATCTTGATTACCTATTTTCTTGTTATTGATTGTGGTTTCTGCCGGGGGTATGCTCGAGCCATTGTCATTACTAATGATTTTTTGTGGTAACTAGTTGAAGTTTATATTTACTTACCCTTAAATAATCTTGTCAATGAGCCACACACACGCCTTTTTTCTCCAAAGGGGTAAACAATGGGGAGACTTCAACACTGTAGTCCTATTGTAATACATATCCGTCACCGAAACCTATGTCTTGTTAATGAAACATATATAATAATAATTATACAATTAATTAAGAACTCAGTTGGCGAGAAACTAGTGCATTTAAAATTAATCTTAATATTTTTAATTAATTTGACACCACATAATACACTTACTCAATAAATACCAGATTAATCGAGCGACAGAAATGATAACATTATATCACTTTGGAATAAATCAAAAAGTTACTTTGAATATAAAATTAGTTATTGTTTTCGAAATTGGTAATAACTTTCTAAATAATTTAGGAGTAATAAATAAAATCTTATAATATGCCTTAGGACAGACTAATAGCTTTATAACTGAGGATATCCTTTAGAAACAAGTCAAAGTTTCTTTTTTGTACAATGAATTATTAGAATTAGGCATCTTGGTATTTAATTAATTAATTACGGTAATTGTTAACATGCATAGACCAGTCCAAACCGATTAATCTATAATCTATAAGTTTATATTTTAAAAGGCTCTGACAGCAATTATTCATTTCAAATTTGTCCAATGATTGGCTAATTCAGATAAGACTGATCACATGCTTTAGTTATAAAAATAAAATTATATCACAGGGCGGCCAAGTGACAGTGCGTAACGAGTGTGTGTTGCAACAATTGCTCAAGAGAGAGGCGTGCCGGGTTCACTGGAGCAGACCGCACCCCGCTTATAAAACTGTTACATGACCGTATTGTGGACGTTGTTCCGTAATTGCCCTTGTGAACATTATATTGTGGTTTAATCATGAAGTTAGTAAAGGTTAGACCAAAAAATCATTAATTTAAGCTACTTTTTTTTTTAATTACGTAATTTTTTTTTTATTATACGGAGGCAGACACAATGACAGTATATTTGATGGTAAGTGGACACGGTTGGCCATGGATATCACAATGCTTGGGGGCACAGCCAAGTCTCTGTCCACTGAATCTCTATATTCTTATAAGCGAAATCACCGATTCTTGTTTTACATCTTATTAGGTTTTTTAAAGAAAACTTATAAGAGTATGTTTAAGTAAATGACGAGACGAGAAATCTCAGATTATCACAAACACATCATCAAGCATTTATCTGCCAAGGGGTATGCATAGGCGTAACCAGGGCACCCACTTTTCGCCAATGTGTTCTGTCCCATCATGTGAGCGAGCCTATCGCCATATCAGATTTCATTATTTTCGGAGCAGATTATCGAGAGCTACTTAATTTTGAACTTTGAATTAAGAATCACTTTATGTCACTGTACCGCGCTAAACATTTTGATTAAAGGTATTCTCTTCAATAAACTTTCATTGAGTATCTATAAGTGAAGGTTGCGGAGGTCGCTTCAAGTGTTTATTTCATAATATTCGAGTGATAACTTATTAGACTACTAGATATACTTAAACTTTATACCA
The DNA here is from genome assembly GCF_014839805.1 of Manduca sexta. NCBI lineage: Eukaryota > Metazoa > Arthropoda > Insecta > Lepidoptera > Sphingidae > Manduca > Manduca sexta. The sequence continues at coordinate 8,538,433 of NC_051140.1, forward strand.
TGATTTATTTAGAAGCAAAATTATCAGTGAAATTTGGCTTGTGTTTAGGCTTGTTAAATTATAATTCGACGAGGAGCGTTTACAGAGAAGTCGTGAAGCACGAGCAAATGTAATGATCGTAGTTATTCGTAGTTACTTCAGATTTATAGGTTGTACTTACACATTGTTTCAAATAACAAATATGTTTAGGATTTTAACGCTAATTCATATTTTAATTAAGTCGTTAACATTCTTGTTCGAAAGGTGGTCATATTATTATTGAACTGTCTGCCCTTTATAATTAATGTTGGCTTTATGTAATAAAACATCAATAAGGTACCAACTAAAAATGTTTCAAAATATCCAATTTATTTTATCAATATTCAACGCTTTCTTGCGTAAACCTTAGATTAAATTAGGAGTGTAGGTACTTTAATTAAAATTTACCATTAGCATATCTGCTTTTATGATACTATGTTAATCTATTAGCACATTGACTATCAAGGTTAGTCTATAGATACTAATCAAGTACTTATCTAACTAGTTCAAAAGAGTTGAATGTATGCATATTTGTAGTAGTACAAAGATATAAGTTTTAATTTTGTAACACTAATTCATCATAGCGCAAATTGTAGTTTCTTTGACCACTTTATTTAATTTATTTTCTTAAATAACTTTAATTGTGTTGTTCACGTTTTGTAACAAATACTGTGACGCATAATTACGTGACTTTTATGTACGTATTGAAAAATATTAGCAGCTATTACAAGAGTCTTTAGAAATTATATCTAGTATTTATAAAAAGAGTCTGAAACTAGAGATGTGACGACAACCGTGTCAGTATTTGGAGCACGTCTCGAAAACTTTTTGTGCATCCGTAAAATTTATTTCGTTCCTAAATTTGGAAATGGTTGCAATAAAACAAGCACGTAAACAATTAAGTAAAAGTCGGAAGAGTTTGAAATTCTGAATTCGAATTGTTTTAAATAATTTATAATTAGCGAATTTGAATTGAGGTATTGAAATTCTTTTACTTAGTAGAACTTTTGCATAATATTCAATGATATTACAAAATGTACTTATGTAACACAACAATTATTGTCAAACCACAATACGGATTATTATAAAAGAATATGAAATGAAACCAACAAACATTTTAAACTATTTTAATTTAAAAGTATAACAATAAAATCTAAAAGTATAACTAAATAAATTACGTAACAGAAATCTTGTAGAGACGTTTTACGAGGCATATTTGTCTCCGACATGATGCCTCACACCCCATTTGTAGTTTGCGTTTTTGTCCGTCTTTACGAACGTGTGGACCGGGCCGGTGACTCCGCCGGTCCCTCGATGATGACCAGAGTCGTGGTCGTAATCATGGCCTCGTTTTGGCCTCTGTTGATGCCTGTGATCATCTTCATCTGCTGGTTCGACTAAAAAGTATCGTATTGTTTGTTATTTTATTAGTTCAAACTTAAAAGAAACAATATGTAAAGCCTATGTACGATTATGCTCAAGTCTGTATCTGAATCAAAAATCTATTGTTTTTTTGTATATGGGTACAGCTATGTCGTGACTTGATGCTAAGTAAAGTGCTATCCAGAGAGGGTATCAACTGATGAAGGATGATTATCCCTCGACCCAATTATGCCGGCTTGTTCAAAATATACTGGTTCGGCATAGAATGATATTGTTAAAATATATTATTGTGCTCCAACTTAATTTCGAAAATATAACGTACGTGCTAATGAATAAAGTACACATAACTGAAATTTATATAATTTTGAACATTTTCGATTCTTACTGTAATTGGCTTCAAACAGGTTTCCCGCACGAGTAGAACAAGCAAAGTGATTACCAAATAAATTTAGCACCGAAACGAAGCTGTGAAAGGAAGAAATGTAAACTGGATTGCTAAATTAATGTTCAAATTAGGTCGACTACTACAACTAGTGCAATTGACTATCGAATTTACATCAGACTCTATCAAGGATTTAAAGTTAAAATCAATTAGAAATATGTCATTATTATTCCTAACGATCTTACGAAACTAAATAGAATTTCACGAAAATACTTCATGTTATAATTTATAACATTGCTTACGTTGTCTTGATACTTGGAGCTATAAATCTCATAAATTATTCTTATTAGATTATAATATAATTATAAAAATGCCAGCCAGGTATTATATACTGTCCCACTGTTGGGCACGGGTCTCCTCTACTATTGATTCGAATTAGGTGTTAGTCCACCATGGTGGTCTAGAGCGCATGGACAGATTTCACATACACTAAAAATTCTTACGCACGTAGGTTTCCTCACGATGATATCTTTCACCGCTAAAGCAAGCGATAATTCACAAAGAATACACACATAATTTTTAGAAAAGTCAGAGGTGTGTGCCCTTCGGTTTTGAACATCCGTCTCAGCATTCCGTCCGCCGCTTTTATAACATTAGATTAGTTTTTCTATTATTTTATACTAAGACATCACACAGATGCTGTTGTCTCGTGGCCGGGAAACACTACACAAGTTTTCAACTATTAAATTGACAGTTGCTACACTTACTTGGTACGCGACGTGGCGGTGAAGGCGGCGCAAATCTGGTGACCCTCAGCGGAACTCTGGGAACTGGGTAGAATGGTAGAGACCATGCTACTGTTGTAGCCACTATGCATGCTAATAATAGCTAGAAGATGAGATTTTTTTAATGAGATGATTGTGCTATTCTGTTTGGATCGAATGTTCTAATTGGTATTCGATTGTTAATGTTTTACAAATTATTCGTTAATTCACTGAATTAAGTTTAATTTAATGGTAATCTATTATGATGTAACGTAATTTAGATGACTTAAAATAGTAATAAATATAAATATTGAGAGCATTCATGTATTTTTTAGTTCTTATATAAACTACGTGTTTATAAACATTTGTTAAACCTCTATACACATATTATTTTAATACTATTACGGTTTTAATTTATTTTAGGATATTACTCCACTCTCATATTTTTTGTACCTTCCTTTCAAGTCATTTTATTTTTTATCTCTATATATACTCCAACACTATATTACTTTAATAGAGGATTCCTTTGTTTTATATAATTTTATACTAAAGCATAAATTGAACCTCCGAATAATATATCCTTTATTATGTCAGCGATGTTTTTAAGTTTATGCATACTTCTATAACTCGAGTTAGGTAATACTTAAATATAATGAGCTCTAATTAAACCTTGCTGTTATATAAATAAAGGCTTGGACTCATTCAGAGCACGCACCAAAGCGAATGTTGCTGTTAGGCAATGCTAGGCGCAAAAGGCATGATTTTTAAAGCAAACTGCTTTTACCTAGGTAAGTATATAACTTTGATTATTACTACAATTTCGCAGTTGTAATGAAAGTAAGACGCTTTTTAGCAATAAAAATATATTGATTTCGGGATCGTTGCAATAAATTTATAAAAAAAGGATCTTTTCTTACTACTTATTAGTACCTATGTAAAGAATCTAACTTATAAGTACAAAGTTCTTATTTGAATTACTGTCATTATTTAGGTAATAACACCATTATGTACAACTACTATATATGCAGATAGTTACATTCTGATACACTAAACACTTAAAAAGTAACGCACAATTATTATGTTACGACAATCAGAATGTAAACTCACTCGACTATTAACTAGGAAATAATTATGTTTAATTGGTAAGAAGATAATCTTGTTATTTAATGATTTAAGAAATAATTGGATGTGCTAGAAATAACCTCAAAAAGAAGAAAACAGGATGTGTTTGAATGACTGTTATTTCCGATATCGCTCAAATATAAAATATTTTTTAATTCACTTTTCAGATATTAAAAAAATACTGTGGGCTTTTAATTATTTTCTTCATAATTAATTCTTCCATTCCTTTGATTCGAATTACATCATTTGGCAATTATATCCAAGATAAAGTACAGACCTTAGAGTGATACATTTATTTTCTTTATACAAGTGTAAGTGGAAAACCTACTAACATAACGAAAAAGCGTTAGTAAAGCTTTATTCAAGTTCATGTAAGCCATGATTAAAATTATAAGTTCTTAAAATAAGCTTACTATTCTAAAAACTGATAAGTATAAAAATATAAGATTCAAATTAAATGCAAAACCAAAAAGCACAACTAATAGAAACAATAAAACACAAAAACAGTGATCCAGAAACCCAATTAAAGTTTTGTGACAAAAAATCTTACCAGTATTTTCGCGTCCATGTTTCAAAACTAAATGCAATGAACAGTAATTTGCGTGTGCTCAATGGAAATGACAGGTACGGTGTCAAATCTCCCTTTTATAAAGTAGAAAGAAAACGAATTTATAACACTTTCTATCAGACGGTTTTACGCTTGAATGCTGTCGATGCGGTTCAAATAATATTTGAACACGGTTATGTATTTTCCAAAGTAGACTTAAAAAGTTTAAAAACTTAACTAATCAATTGGAAATATTAAATATTGATATTTTAATTCATAGCAAAAACTTTATTTAATAATTAAAGTAAATAAATTTTATGCCAGATGACGTTTTATAGTTCAATAAATCAACATATAATTATAGCACTAGTTTTCTTATAATAGTTGTTATTTAACTTGCACTGACTCTACACGTTTTGTTTATATTCAAACTAACGTACTCACATCGCAAAATTTTGGACGAATCTGCCAAGGTTACAATCTAGAGTTTAAATTACAATGGATCTCTTTAGAACAGTTACTTCGTGTTTCTATTATAATGAATGACAATGAAATGTAGGTGGGTCAAAATGTTCACGACTAAAGCAATTTTAGGTTGAACGACTTCCTAGACGTACTTTAGTTATAGTTCTATTCAAATAAGGTTATTAGAAATTCTACGGGTAATGCATTTCTATTATAAAAAACTGACGAGACGAACAAGAAATGTCTGGTCTTTGAAAAGCCTTTTGCCCATGAACAGAAGAATACCACCCGAATTTTAATAACTTCGCTTAATTTCGAGAAGTCTGTCTTCTGCTTGTCACCTTATTCTAATATTGGATATTAGTCTTATAATTTCATTAAAAAGCACGACCTGGGGTTGCCTAGAGGTTATGCCCGATATGGCAATAAGCTATCCCCCTATCACATCATAAGATGTAATACACAGGCGTAAAATGGGTGCCCTGGTTGCATCTCTACCTACCTCTTAGGGGAAAAGGCGTGAAGTGTGTGTTTATAATTAATAAGTTCTAGGTATACATGATAAGGTATATATTATTTGACCTTAACTTTCTTCAAGAAAACGATTATTCATAATATAGGCACAGTCGATACCTTTCGATTCCCACAACGAATCTGATATAACAAAGCCTAAAGGGAAAGCGGAACACTTTCCGTTTCCCTATTACTAACCTAGTTCGCATTACGATTGGGTGTTCCGTCTTCGACCATAAATCATTAAGGCCTTTAAGTGATTTATATTTAGAGTTCAAGATTTTTATAATTTCTAAACACTACTCCGATCTTGGACATGACAGCGAAAATGCATTCAAATATAGCATCTAATGGAATTTTACTATATACTAAGGTAATCAACTAATTTGGATATACCTTGCAGATAAAATTTGCATCAAGTTTTGAATTATGCTCTCTCAAGTTTGTGTGTTGATGCTGCTAAAGATTAGCAACTACAACATTTTAAGCTAAAATAGCTAGACGAGTAGTTTCGACGATAGGCAGTAGAGATTTTTTAAATTTGTTAAAGTAAATCTAATGACTATTAAAATAAGAGAGAGAAATCAAAGTCCAATCAAGTAAATGTGGTTCAATATAAGTACGCCTTAGATCAGACCTGGATCTTGAATTTTTTGGAGGTGGGACAAAATCTAGATAAAGCCGCTCCCGACCACCTATATTTTTAACTTTGTAATCATCATCGTCATCATTTCGCGCCCCGCAGGAAATAATAATTTATCCATGTAATGTTCTGCATGTCTCAATAGTCAAAGTTGCGTTAATTATGAGTTGTTTATTCGTCTGCTAAGTTTGGATTTGCCGCCATCTGAATTAGCCGCCCGGGGCATGGGCCCCGGTTTGCCCTCCCATAGATCCGGGGCTGCTTAGAATTACTGAGAAAACTTTAATACACACCCAATATCTATTATTTAAATCAATATTACCCAATTCAAATATACCAGCAACAAAACAACGCAGTACAGATTATGTTCTGCATAAAAAAACCTCGTCGAATCCACTGGATATTTATGCAATATTTTCGCGTAACTGTTACTTGTTTTTATGCTTCGTCGAATCTTCGCAGAGCGTATTTCCGCCAGGAATGAACTTTACGACAATAATTAGGTTGTGATATACCTACTTACAAAATGATACAAGTAGAAGTTAAATTAATGTAGTTCGAAATTACGTTTTTATTTACGGTACATACTTACATGTACTATAATTGCTATCCTTATCTATCCTGCTGATTTCACGCTCGAAATTACAACTACAATAATGTTTCGGTGTTCCTTTATAGCGACTAAGGTCCTCATTACCAATTTCAAGTTTCTGCGGTATATCGTATTAGCCCATGTAAGCTTCTTCGGCGCAACAAGCACGGTTTCGGAAAACAGGAAGGCTTAAAGGGCATCAGTTTTGCTTGTACCTGCAATGTACACACATATATTTTGGTGTAAATATATGTGTAATATACATTTAAATCATACAAGGCCAATTTCAACTTAGGCATAATATACTTTCGGAGCTCGGTTTAGCAGGATACATAGTGCGGAAATTGGCTGATATTCGTATGTTTGTCTTATATATATACAAATAAAATATAAATTTCAACCTAGAATCTGGGGTAATCCCCAGAAACGAGAAAAGTGAAATTGTACCCTTTTTTATCCTATCCTATTCCCTTTTTTTTTTTTTAAAAAAAAGAGATGTTTAATACAGTTATTATTTTAAAGATTTATGTATGAGCGACGATGACCATCTGTCAGCGGGTTACCCACTTGCGCGTTTACCGATCATCAGCCATATTGTGCAACATGAAACAATCATTGTTACCTCCAATCTCGATATTCAAACTTTTGTTTTTACTATTTTATAACTCTACAAAAAGTTAATTTGCTGCTCTATTTCAAGCAATGGCTATATCCGTTACGGAAAGGGTCATTAACAGTATTTTTTGTGTTAGGCAATTAGGTACTTAAAAGTAACGCAGAATTATGTAACAAATGACTCAAACAATTAAGCAAATATTAATTAATTGGTCGTTGATGAAGTTTCAGACGGATGACTCAATAATTATTAAAATTAACCTATATTTCGGATTTTATCCCGGTTTCGCGACCATGAAAGCTGCAAAGTCTTCGAAACGTCGGGTAAAAATTTAAATTTAAAAACCGCGATAAAATCTGAAAAATATGTAAATTTTAATTTAATGTCTAACATTCGCGTAAATATTTTTGTTTTAAATATATAGGTTTTTCAAAATAAATATGACCTATAAACTGGAACAGAAAATTGAAATACGCCATAGAACAAAATAGTCCTACTTATTACAAGTTAGATAAATTCTGAATATTATTATTTAATTAACGCTTTTATTTTTAATTTCTGTGTACTGTGACAGTTGACATTTGAAATTTTGGACTGACGAGAGGAATTCAGTGCCAAGGAATGCTTTGTAATGCAAAGTTTTGGGTAGTGTTGCTGCATACAACCAGGCGAGCTATTTGGTCGTTTTATTAATATAAAAATAATAAAAAATACGTTCAAGTTTGTCAATGCTGTATGGCACTTGGCAGCAATAACGTCAACATTCTGCAGCCAAGATAAAAAAAAATAGGATAAAGCTACTAAATCTTTAAAAATAAAGACCATTAATGATTGGTTGTATACGCGATATATAAGTGATAAATCATTCGAAAACAATTTAGCGTGTTCTGCTTGGGTTCCGAATACAATCAACAAAACACCTCGCCTCCATCGACGCGGTGCGATTCCGTTATGCATTCATGTTAAAATGCATAGATCGTGCACATTTGTACATACAAGATTATTTGTTTCGATTAGAATATTTTACTGCCATTTTGGTAATAATAATGGTTCGTGCCTGGTTGTTGTGACCCAACAACCTTATTAAAAATTCTGTAGTGGGAAATATAGACTCTACTATAGAGTTTTAAGATGATAATAATAATAATATACGCACTGGAGAGACGGAATGGAATAGATCGATTATATTTAAAATGACATTTTATAGTGCAATTCTATTGCCCTTATACTTACATTAATTAATGGAATACTAAAATTTCTTCTTACAGTTCCTGCATCCCAGGTATGTTTTTGAAAGTAGCCATAATACTGTATTATCTAACAAAAATAAGTACATTAGTACCTTTACTTTTGGTAATTGCTTTATAAAGAATAAAATTAGCACCGGTGCGGAAATACTTATTTCTTACTTATTTTTCGGGTCATTTTGAAATCCGTTATGAATTTCATGAAAAAAAAAAATGAAATCACTGACCAGTGGCCTATGGGGTCATCGTCGATCTAGCTCCAAATAGTTGTCGACACCTGAACGCGGTGAATTGCTACCGTCTTGTCTATAAATGAAGTAACTGTCGCCGACAACACAGAACCACCATCAAACAGCCGAGATGTCACAACGTGTATTCGACACAACGGTACTCGATATTCCCGAATCGATTATTTACAATTCGAGTAAATTTGAATACTATAAAATGTGCTGTGCAGTGCTAGTGAACTGGTTTTAATTAATATCTATTATACGCATGACTCGGTGTGAAATTACTAAGTAAACGATGTTTTCAGTGTTTACGTTGCAATTTCACGTGCGCGCTCAATTATTTTGTGTAAAATAATTGATTTAGTACTTGAAATTTTAGATTTACACATTATTTTTACTTGCAGTAAACTTATTTTTGTAAAAACATATTATATTGACCGCTAGGCAGAATCTTATTTCAAATATTTAACCATCATTAAAATACATACTGAACATTTTATTATCACAAAACAAATTAGAACAATTAAATGCCATATTTTATCAGCCAAAATCGAATACAAATATAGTACTAAATGTAACTACATTTATTGTTTTCCCATATTCAATTTAATTTTTAATTATATTTCCAGAAATGGCTTTGGTACCTACTACTCATTCAAGTTGGGTTACAATGGACTCCCGTTCGCTGCGTCACAGTTCGGACCCCACCTAGCAACCCATCCACGATAGAGGCCCAAGCGAAATTCTTCCAGTAAGTGGTACACTTTAATTAATTTTCATTCATTTTAAATAAGAAAGCGGCCTCGTGACAATTATTTAAATCTTAACCTTCGTTCCACTCGAGATCTATTGTAATTATGGTATGCAAGTGGTTTCGATTCATTTGCAACAGCTTCTTTTTTCTTTTGTTTACTTAACTGTGTAAGATTGATCAATAAAAAGCGCAATTAAATTAATGCTTACAAACTCTTTGAAATCCGGTTTTCAATATCGATTTTGTATTTAGATGTCTTGTATCTAGCTGGTTTATTTAATTACCGTTATGTGAATAGAAAAATAATACAAACTATATAGATGGAAGCCGAAAATAAAAATTTGAGCATTTCATTAAACTTAAAAATGAAAAATAGCTTCATTGACTGCAACATTACTTTATAGAACACATTTTGTAAGAAGTAACGAAATTGACTTTTGAAAAGTACAAGATTAAAAACAAACCAATAGCTTCACTAATGATTTAGTGAAAAAGTATAATTTGCTTTATAGGGATTTTTTCTCAGTACAGTTGAGCCCATACAAGATAGAGTTCGGTCACGTCTGCGAGGACCCTGACACGTGGGAGCAACGATATGAGAAGAAAGACTTTAAGAACCACAGGGATATGGGAAAAGTAACGAACATTCTATCTTGCTCTGTCACTAACTTTTCTGTGTTTCTTTCTCTGTCTCGCTTCGCTTGGCTCGCTGAAGGTACAGGCATTTGCCCACCTCGGAGGACTTCGATCAGGGCCACCGTTTGGGAAGCGAACGCCACTTCACTGAGCGTCATGAGAGGTCCAGACCCTCAGCAGGACTGTTCGCTGCTAAAGTATGCTTTTAATGCTTTATAACTGATCTTTGCAATGATTTTCATCTATGTTCTTCCTTTATGCTTATTATAATTTAATGTAAGTTCGGCAAAACCAATATAATTGCTCAGAACATAAATTGAAAATTCTTGCAGAAAATACCAACTTAATGTAATATTTTTTGTTCATTATATCTACATATTTTTTATTTGTCTGTCATAACCAACTCGTTCTATTTCATTTTATATTGTGTTTGCGTAATTTTTCAGCCACTATTTTTCCATTTCTATGCTATTAACAATGCTGCCTTCTAAATTTCATTTCTCTTATATTTCAAAACGAAGATATTTATTGATTTGTTTATTTTTTCTTGAAGTAACAATAATTTAAATTATCGTATAGGTCCGTTGGGGAGACAAAAAAGGCGGGTACGGAGAACATTACTGGGATTTAAATCACGCTGGACATGTCGGAAATCATGGTAACGATGACTATGAGAGCGATGCTGACGACGGCTCATACCATGAGAATGATCACAAGAACACTTATGATGAACCCAGTGGACACACATATGGGACAGAAGAGTATGACCCAGAAAGATCCAGCTATGAAGAAAACGGTAGAGCTAAAAGAGCTCATCCATTACGAAGAATAGTAGCTGAAAAAAAAGAAAAAGTGTACGAAGGAGAAGTCAAACCTCAAAAGAAAAGAAATAGTGAGACACAAACAGCTGCCCCAGAAGACGCAGACTATCCTGAAGACGAAGAAACCTATGTCAAACCAAGAAGAAACCAGCAAAGAAAAGAACAGAAAATTGAAGATCATAAGCCTAAAAGTGAGCGAAATCAAGTGGTGTTAGTCGTCACCAAAAATGATGAGGTTGAAAAAACGACAACTGAACTTCCTAAGAAACTTCCAGATGTGAACCATTACGTTCCGTACGAGGGTGGGGCCGGAGTAAGACAGCATCATAAACCTGATATTTCTGCAGCAGTTACTGTACCTAGACTTTTCTTAGAACCATCTACTGGACACGTCGTAGATAGAGCAACAGGCCAAGCTTATGTGTTGCAACCTATAGCAATTAATCGTTATAATTAGTTTAAGTTTAATTATTTCCAGTGTTACTGTTGTTATAACTATTTATTATATAGATTAAAAATCGATATTATAGTTTTGTTTTATTAACATTCGTATGAGAAAAAATATATTAAATTGTTCTCTAAAATAAAAAAGCACCGGTAAAAGCCTAATAATATGAGCTTAATAACTAATTACTGACGTATAATGATTTATTATGTTTACGCGAATGTGATACATTGAAATTAAACTACTTTTTCTCCCGACGTGTCGAAGACTGCGGCCGTCATGGTCACGGGGGGGACGTATGTTTTTTCACTGACACTACACACACACGTAAATGTGTTATGCAAACTACTTTCAATACATAAGTAATGGGCAATGTAAACATAAAGATATTTCTTTACTGTATAGAATTTTAACATTATCGATACAAGTTATTTATTATACCATGTAATTAATTTCGCAAAATACACGAACTTTTTAACTTCCCACTACGTACTACCTATGTTGTATGTAACAGTCGTAATCAACCTATCAGATATGCATATTATAAAAACTTCTCCACACTGAAAAAATATAAATGATGAAGCTTTTGTATCTTATCAAAAACTCTGTCACTCATAGAAACCCTTCTTTTGGACACATAAGTCCTTCATCTATTGTAATATTGATGCAAATCAAGGGGTCAATGATGGTACTTCTCACGTTTCCGCACCGGTCATACAGGTTTGATCGACGGGAGATAACTTTACCTTTTATTATTTTGCAATTGCAGCAACGGCCAAATTAAATGTTGATAGACTGTAATAAATAAATATTACTAAGATTAATCACGAAATTTCAACGAAGAATTATTTGGCTGTGTAATTAGTAATATAATAAGAAATTTATTTTTAGAGTAGATTGACTGTTGATGTAAGATTTACAGTAACATTGTCAATTAGTCCGTTACAAGCATTCTTATACATAAATAATATTTCATGATATTTTTTGAACAGATTATTATTACAACATGAAATAACAGTCCACATAGTTAGTTCCTAGTACATAGTCTTCAAACATAAATCTTTATAAATCAATATTCAACCATCAGTTGAATTTAACCTTTGATTCAAATACAAAGATAGCGCAACAATTATTTACAAGTCAGCTAACCGTTAAATAAACAAATGAAACAGGTTGCTTTGTACGCATAGGGGAGCGATAATGGACCACATCTCCGTGTAAAGACCCTTAGACCAACAAACGTATCTTCGGCACGCGACGAAGATGAAAAAACACAATAAGAGAGGGTTGGTATAATAAAAGGTATAATAATAAGTATGCTGTAGATAATTGTGATGCTGGTTTAAGATTTCATATTTCAATGCCTTTATAAAATAACGTTATAAGATGATCATAGAGATGCATTTCGGAAGACAGGAGATTTAGTCTACTTAATATCCAAGTAAAAACACAATCAAATAAGGAGAGACTTGGGAGCTAACGATTCTAATATTGATGCTATTAATAGCCAGGACTAAGTGATGTACTTATTAAGTAAACCCTGCTAATAAGTTGTTATGACCCTAGGTAGGTAAGAAGAATGATTGTATTAAAAATAGTAACTTTTCAAAAGATTATAATTTCAAGTAGGTCATGATGCAAAATAAAAAATCCCACGCGATTTATTTCTGCAACTTTTTGTACAAGTAAATTTTAATTCTAAAATATAAAATTTATCTGCAAAACTATACTTATACCTGCTTATTCAAAATAAATGTACTAGACACTAACGATAAAATATTCAATAAAAAAAAAGTAATAAATTATTTTATTACTTCCAAGTTCCATTACTATTCCCACAAATTAATCCTTGCGAAATAACGGTTATCACGTACGAATTCACAAGACGGTCAAAGGGTCCACCCTTAGACAAACCCGTTTGACCAGTTCTTCGTGGGAACTGTTGTCCAGTGCTGTCTGCTTGTTACTTGCGGCCATTGTCTGAGCTCACCTTCAATAGCCAAGGGTGGCTTGCACTTGTCCGGAAGGGTGGAATAATGAAGGGACAGCTTGAGACAGTATACACAGGGCTGCCTGTAGTGTCGAGTATAACTAATGGTAATTGTTGTCAAGTTAAAAAAGTTAAAAAATGATTTTGAAAAAAATAAGTGTTAGTATCAGTCGGAAAACCTTTATCTATGTTAGGTTATAGAGTAAATGTTAATATTATTTGAAAATTCTATAGTACATAGTACTTAAAATTATTTTGGTACAGGAATTTAATACACGTAGGTAGAAACCGTAGTACCTACTTATGTACTTAATGCCTATAAGCATTTAGATTAGTCGAAAAATAAGCAGTCATTTAATAAAATAACTATAAATAATATATTATGCGATGTACTACTTACGTCCCAACAGCTATCTAATATTTTTATCCAACGCTCTTGGCGGCCGTGTGTCACAATAAAATTGCCATACCTTTAGTATCATTGCCGACATGCAAATAAAGGGTCATTTGTCCTTTCTCACACTGCGAAGTGGTCAAACTGGTTTGCGGACGAACCCTTTGATTAAAGGACATTACTGTCTTCCCAGGCCATTGTCCACGGAACTGGTTTTAAAAACCATGCGAAAACTAAACGTTTCATCAGGATGTGTTTTGCAGTAAAGCATTGATAATAATAGCAGTTTGTACTGCAGTCTGTTCCATTTATTCCTCAGCGAAGTGGTAGGAATAATAATTATTTGCGTAAGAGACAAGATGAATATAAAAAGCTTCGTTGTAAGTTAAAAATGTAAGTGCCTACCTAAATAATTTCAAAAACAATTTACTATTATAATAATAAGTACGTATGGGAAATTACTTACTTAGCACCTTATTACTACCGCCCAATCTTCGTGGAGGGCAACCAAGCGGTTATGTTGATGTCTCACTGCCTTACCAACCTGTGTTACTGCAAAGAAGAAAATCTAATGTAAATTTATTTAATAATTTTATAAGTACTTAATGATTTCTTATGTTTACAGTTTACACGAAAGTTAGAAATTAAAATAATTTGTTTTTTTTTTTTATTATTTTATCGCGGTATTTTATATTACTTATAATAGTATTTCACAGCTTCCATTCCGCGACCATGAAAATCTCTGAAACACTAGGAGGAAAATAATATAAAAAACCGCCATTAAATAAAAAAAAATGGTTTATTTCAATTTTATACTTACTCTTCAAGTGCATTCGTTAAAATAATATTAAATATGTTACCTTCTTCTGAGACAGGATCGGTGGCATAATTTTATTGTGGTACGACTGCCGTGTTGAGATCTCGGGATCGCTCCCCGGGTCGGGTACTAGTGATATTAAATGTATCTGCTCAGAATTAGCCCGGAGTCTGGAATAGAGCCCCGAAAATAGCAATAGGCTTATCCCCTATTACATGTGACATAAACTAGTTGAAAAGTTGGTATAACGACATCTTTGTCTGTAGGAAAAAGAAAATCGGCGTGATGTTATGTAGCCATGTATTAGACTATGACCTACTTATTAGGAAACTGCGTTAAATAGGTACTTTCTAAATTAAGTGATTGAGGAGCTGCTGACAAGTCGCCACACGGATATGGCAAGGTCGTGCAGTTTTGAAATATTCCGCACGAATCGGCACTGTTAGGGTAATTGTTGTAAAGGAATCCTGATTTGGGTATGCGATGTGGTAACAGAATTCTTTAAGAAGTATGCAAGGAGGCACTTTCGTATTAGGTACATATTATCAACGCGCCTACTTAACGAGCCTATTTTGCCGTTTCGTTCGTTTCGTTTTCGTTTCCGTTCCCTCATCAGAGTTGTGTGGTGTTCTGTCTAGGATATTAAGGTCGCTTACTACTACGTACTATTAATAACTAAAATTATTAAACTTGCAAAATAAGAAATGGATGTTGATTTTCACCGTCAACCTTTTTGGAAAATAATTTCAACTACACCCGTAGTGCTCTGATCGGTTAACATCAAAATGATAACTACTCGCCCACCCTCAATCTATTCCGTCCGTGCACCCTACTAGTTCTTTTATACCTAGTTTCAACATTCACATGTTTGTTTGATGTAGACATCAGGGTAGACCTCTTCAGAATTTAGATTTTAGTCTCAGATACACCATGCCAGAAAATTATAAAATAAAATCCAGGTTAAAATTAAATTACGATTGCTAGACCAAGAATGTGATACTTTAAGTTTATTGATTAGTCGTATAAAAATCTTCAACATCTATTATAGTTAATTGTATTAATTTAGATATAAATAAAATAAAACAAAAATTCAAAGTAAAACATTGCCCACTCAAAATAAAAACAGTTTTGTCGGGGCAGGACAGATATTGCAATGCCTTTGCATGTCTAAGATGCCGCGCAGTGTAAAAAAAATTGGGCGGGGACACGCAACCCCTTTCAAAACTTGTAGTCGATTGTAAAGGGTTTGAGATGACAATTGCAATCTTATTTAAACTTTGTTGTTAGTTTGATACGATTTGTCGTAGTGTACACATCACATATTCGATTTGTATCGAACTTTTAAAAGTTTGACAAAAATAAAACTCTGCATTTTTCTGGTGATGGTTATTTATTAGGATAACATTTTGGAAAGGTAAGCCAAATTAAATTACTATATAATGATATGCTAATATAAAAATATTTTGGTTACATATAATAATTTAATTGATAACATTATTATACTTTAAAACATCTTTAGGGTTTATCAATTTAAAATATCTATTCTACAATGATTCATATTGGTGTTAAATATGTGAATGAAACAGGATGTATCGATGAAATGAATCAGTTTTATCACCTTGCTCGATTACATATTTTTTTTTATTTTTTTTTGCTTTTACTATTTTTTTGTTAATTTATCATCCTTTTTTTATTCGGGCTCGTTCATTCTAAGACGCGCAAAGTCTTCGAAAACAATGTTATCTTCTTCTTCGTTGGTATAAAGTGTGTTTTCGTAGCGATGTCTTTCAATGGACTGCATCTTCTTCATTGCGTTAAAACGCTGTCGCTCAACAGTGCCTGATGAAAAATATATCTCGTTTATAGTTACATTGTTAGTGTCCGTTTAATATGGAAATTTTTAGCAGCTCATCAAACATTAGTAGAAAGCCATTATTTAAAATCCTAAGATATAAAGTTGAGTTCCAAATACCTACGTAAATTATATATCAAAATATATAGATGTACTTAAGGAACAATAAAATTAACGTAAAGCACTTAGGTATAACCTTCAGCAGGGTGCAACAGTTTGAAAGGCACGTCAGTAACAAGCTCTCCTCCAAGGGTTCCGCAATTCAACTTGACTCGCACTGTGTAGGACACAACGATACCAATGGCGTCAGACGGACATTTTCCCTCGGCAACCAGAGTGGAACTAGCCAGATTTACGTCGTCTTCCTTCAGATGACCGTCCAATGCCACACCTAAAATCCAATGAGATATTAAATTATTTTACTTCTTTAGTAAAATAGATGATGCAGAAATTGTATTTTAAAAAATATGCCCAATAGTAAAAATATTCTCTAAATACCAACCGCGCACATCCTTGCTATTGCGTGCCAAAGGAACCAAGTAGAAGGTTTTGGATAAGCTAGCCCCAGGTGTAACTGGGCATCCTTCACGACTCTCCAAGGAAGCAACATGACGGCTGAATTGTGAGTTGATCATAGTTATCTCGACATGCTGTACAACAATACAACGGATGCTTCGGACAGATTTTCTGGAGTTGTTTGAAATTATAACATTAGCAGCAAGTTTCTCCCCGTGGTAGTAAATTTCCCTGTCGAGGGTCACTTCAAGAGTGATCTTTCCGTTGCTGAAAGTAAATCCTTTGCTCACAAGAGAACTTGGGAGGCGACGTCCGCGAGATATCGGGGCGTGTTGTAGCTATAAAATAAAAGAAAAAAGAATAGTATTACCAGACTTAGCATTGTGCATTAGTAATTAATCCTCTATCTATTCTACATAATTATTTTACATGCCTTTTTAATAGCCAGTGTAACAGAGCTTCTTTTGTGGCTTTTTTGGTCTTCCTGTTCAGCAACGTAAGTCCTTACGCAGTATTCGACACCCATTGGTTTACCTTGATCTTCTTCAGCAGGTTGCAGTGTTACCTAATTCACATATATTATGGTTAGTTTTTCTTGTCGTTGCACTTCATACGACCAATAAGATTGTCGTAGGGAGAACAAACTCCGACTTTTGTAATTTCCATAGCGTACATAATATTCCTATGGCAGTGTGGATTGTTCACGTCGGTCGTGAATCTATGTTATTATTTACCATCAGACGATCGACGAACTCGTTTGCCTTTTCCTACCTTAAAAAGTTTTTCTTTTCGGACCGATGATATCACAGATCCGGAATTCTCTTCTGCCCCCATTCCGTCTCGTTATCATTTAAGATGACAAGACAGTACCGATTCTTATTGGAGTAGAACTTTGTATTGCTTTGATCAAAATTCAACAAAATGTAAAATTTACCGAGCTGGGTGCCATTTCCGGAAAGCTGAATGTAAAAGGGTAAGCATTGGGACCGAGCTTCTTTAGTAATTTTTCCTGGACTGGAGTCAATTCCATTTTAGCATTCACCATAGGCACGACTTGGTCTTGTCCGATGACCATTTCCTTAGAAAATTTCACTCCCATCACTTCATCCTCTTCCCGACCATAGCGGTAGGTTGTCACCAGCTGTTCAAGGAATAGAAGCACGTCAGTATAACACGTCATTTATGAATGTTCTACTAGCACATAACACCACATTTGAATACCTGACTATAAACTTTTCTTCCTTTTAGATATTCGGTATCGACCACCACAACTCCATCGACGGGATCGCAGTAATCCATATGATCAATGAAGTCGCGTTTGCCAAGGTAAACAGTGACTTTTCCATTTGGAGTAGTTTTTTTAAATACTTTTACAGCAACAACAAAAGCCAATGAAAGGTAATCCAACATTTTAGAGGACATTTATATGGAGCCTAATAGAAGGAAATTGCACAATCAGATATTAGAATTAACTGAAGGGTTATAAAGGAGGTACTGGACTGTTTGTTTTGAAGCGTTCACAAGAAATGAATATTGCAAGCAAATTTTCCTCTTATATGGGGGTACATGTGAGGTTTCATGCAGATACGTTTACGGGCTAATAGGATATTGACCGTAGGCGTGTTAATGAGATTATAGTCGTGTGACGTATATTCCGTGGGCATTTAAATCGATATGATGGCACAACACTATAGCCATCAAAATTGATGTTTGCTAATGTCACTGGAATGACGTTTTGTTTTGGGGTATTGTGTTTGACGTACGGGGATAAAAGTTATTTTGCAATTTGTTAATTAATTTATTGTAAAGACATGAACGAAGCTAATAAGAATATTTTTATATCAAATACCTAATTAGTTAAACTTGCAAACATGTTGATCGATATTGAATAGCTATAGTGAGTTTATTTTTGTTAATTTTGCTATCTTTATTTAAGATTGAATGGTCTAATTTTGATATTTTTCTTCAGCTATACGATCAGCATGCCGACGTTTTTAACGCCGGGGCGCCATGGGTATAGTGTGCGGTTCTCAAGGACTCGCCCTGATGCCCTCGCAGTTGCGACAAGTCAATACTACGGGCTTGCCGGTGGCGGAACGCTGTTTTTCTTGGAGTTGGCACCTGATGGAAGCACTATCATAGAAGTACAGAAGTTGGAATGGAGTGACGGACTCTTCGATGTGGTGAGACATACCAATAAGATTTAATTTTATTGTCAGTCTCACTGGATAGTTCATTGAAATATATATTTTTATATTCTTGTTTATTAAATTGCATGATATTTTAAGTATATCTAGCTGAATCATAAATGAAAGAAGAATGTAAATTGACTATGATAGTCATAAATAAATTTCTGAATAACCTATTGTTATAAAGAAATTATATTTGGCTTTAAACAAATATTCATATCATATATATCCTAGTTCAAGCATGTCTACACAACTTAAAATAATCTTTTATAATATGTTTTAACTCTGCAAAGTCTGGTTGAAACAAAACATTAACAAATATAAGTATATTTCATAAACTCATTTTTCAATTTTGGAACAGCTAACAGGCAGTATTAAAAAATCCTAAAAATCATTATATTGATAGATATTCGTTTAATTTTTAAATCATGTTTGGGTTGAAACTCTGATGTGGTAAAATGTTAAATTGTTATGTAATACAATAGAAAGTCTTGGCATATATTCAAATAGCATATTAATAACAACTTTCCCATATTTCTTATTATTATTTATCATTATGTCTTCTTTTATAATTTAACAATATGTGACTTGAATACAAGTATCCATAAATGCCCAATGAATTCTGTGAATACAGCTTTAGAATTATTTTTAAACAGAAACAATTATGTGGGAATGTATTTGTTATTTAACTGCCACATGAGTCTGTGGTGAAGCCTTACAATGGATAACAGTGCGTACTAACTTACAACACTGCTAATGGACTTAGGGGATTATATTTGTATTTATAGTTTATTTCTTCAAACTTAGCAAGTCATTAGAGGTGAATGTATTTAGACCTTATCATTATAATTCTCATAAAGAAGTTTAATAATTATATATTATTGATGCTTGAAAGGCATATCTAAGTGACGAACATACCGAAAATGAATTATATAAATATTTTGAATCACCATTTTTTTCTGCATCATTTGATCTAGGTCATGGAGGTCTAGGACAATTTTAATATTAAAAGTAGTTTAATGATATCTTTAAACTATATCTTTAAAATAAATAGTTGAATTGTTTCTTATTAAAATCAAAACATTAAAGCAATATACTCAAAAAATTACTGATTGTCGCTTAGATATGATATGATGCCTTTCAAGCAACTATATGATTTTTGATACAGTAAATTATTTGAATCAAATAAAGTCTATAATATGTAACCTTCTTTAATTGAGTAATTTTATTACATTTGTTTGTTCTTATCAAAGTTGTAATTCACTGCAGTATTATGTTTTAGTATACATGAATTGATAAAAGTACTCATAAAATTGATAAATAAGAAAATTATAACATAACATGCATATAAAGTTAATCTTATTAAAATTTATATTTCAAAAAATATTAACAATATACAAGACTATGATTGATTGATTATAAGAATATAGAGAATATATAGAATATAGATTAATCTCAAACTTTTGTAGTGTTTGAATAAATATTAACTGGAAAAGAGATATCATTGTACTAAAATGAATTATGATAATGTAAAGACAAAGAAAAACCTTGTTAAGATGCTTGCACATACTCTTTATCAATCCTGTGTAAATTCCATCGTATTAGAAGTTGTTCAACATATTTTATTATTATATATATAGGATTGTGCCTAAATCTGTTTTACTCTTTGAATGGATCATATGGCTTTGTGAAATTATTCATAAATAATGAAATATTTTTAGAAATTTTCTCAATTTATTTGATAAGAATCTGTTGCATGGTTTATTTCAATTAAATAAAACCATTTTTTAATTTCTATAACTGAATGAAAACTTCACAATAAAAAAAATAATTAATGTTGCTTTTTTGAAAGTATGTTATGCATTCTGTTTTGTTAAATTAAATTATTCGGGATGGACTTCCATACACAGATGGGCATTCTCCTTTGTTAAGGAAGAGCGTAGTTGCCAATGATATTAAAAAAATATATATTTGCCACTAGGACACACAGTCTAAAGACTCCATAATATTGTGTCAATTAGGATGTTTGCATTCTATACTTAATACAGGCTGTCTTTTTTGTTCCTAATTTTGTTAGTTAATCATTATTTTCACATTTCACATAAAAACACTTTTTTCGATTGATATATTAGGGTTTGGCAGATCTATATTTTTTAAATATCATTGATAATTATAGATTATGCTCACTGTATAGGTTGTTTTGTTGTTTATTGAATGAACAATCTTTGTTTAAGGTAAAATAGTTGATGGATAGAATAGGTTTGCCTAATTATAAAATTGTTTGTTGTATCCAAGTTATAGTTTACAGTATCATCTAAGTTTTGCCAGCAGGGTCAACTGGATTAATTTTTTTAAGTAAATCCATTGTATATGCTGGTTTCTATGATCATTGTATTTTTTTTGGAATTGTACTTTTGTTTAACACAAACCTAATCTAAATAGACTGCTTCATAGTCAAATAAATTTACAAACCAGGTACCCACTATTTTGAAAAGGGTTTACCTAAAATTTACTTTTAAGGTTTAAAATTCCATTACCGACTTTATTTAGTCATTTCCAAATTGTAAATGAACCTACAAGACCTCCTTTGCTAAGTAGACTACTTAATTCTTGTATAATTTCCAAAAGTTTTCACAATGTGAATGTTTATATTGAAGTAAATTTCGGACAGTTTAACTTTATAATATTTCGTACATTTCGAAAAATAACCCATACCTTCACCTAACCTTTGCCAAAACCACAACATACGGGGGTAGTTTGAAATAGTTGGAGGAGCAAGCATAATATGGAAGCAAAATTCAGACCAAATCAGCTGTAGCTTAAACGACGCGGCTCCGTCAGTTCCTCTGTTTTGAATATATTATTTTATGAATATAGGGATTACCTTCCTATATTCGGACGACTCTGAAGTTCGATCAAGAATGAAAAATTCAAGAACATGAAAATTGTGCAAACTGATATGTCAACGGAATTATTCTGAGTTTCCATCAAAGTATCGGAATCTTTAGCCGATAATCATCATCGTTCGTCTCGCATCACCTCGCCAACGCATGTACCAGCCAATTAGCCAGCCAGCATTCGCCATTAAGGTTACCATACGTATGCCGCAACGCATGCCTGGCACCTTCGGCACTCCTGCAGCGACATCGGCATCAACGTCACGGCACGACTGCGCTATAGCCGGTTCATCCACGGGCAGCTCTCGCCGGTTCTCGCGGTATAGCCACGTGACGCACCGAACTCATCGCAACAGCACAAATTCGGTTTCGACTCACAGGGATCGAACTACCCTCAGTTCCGACTCACTGGAGCTGATTGCGCACGGCCCCGACTTACTGGGACCACGACAATCTGGCACTGGCATGTTCGTAATAGTACTAACGCATGGATTAAATGCTCGAAGGCTTGACCAACGGTCTCCGAGGAGGAGGTCTCTGGCGATACTAGTTACACGTAGCACAACTTTCAAAAACAACGTCCAGCGATTTTGAATGACGATAGCAACATTTGCGCATGTTCAAGTTTTGTATAATATACCAGCTCTGAATATAGACCGTCGGAGGGGCCGCGGCCGGTAAGGCACAGCATTCCTCCTGCCTAGATACTCGTATGTCTCCCTCTTTTATAGAGGAATGGTACCATTTGTTCTACATTCGCAATTTTATTTTACTGAATCTGATGAACTGCGTTATTGATTCATAAGAAACAGGAAAGCGCAACTGACTGGTACAAGAAAATTCTCACAATGTCAATATAGCAAACATCGATAGCAGAAGATTATCATTTGACCTTCAGGTTCCTGAAAGTGATTTGAGGATATATCAACGAAATTCTGCCAAAATACAAAACGTTTCATTGACAATAATACTGAAATTTTATGAACGTAGTGTAATATGGAGAGAATCCATCTGGAATTTGGATGACAGTACTGTTTGTTATTGTGAGAACGGCATTTATTTGTTTTTGTGATAGACATGTTTAACGGCCCATTATTTCGATCAGGATTATCCATGTAGGTATTATTCTAGACATGGTCCGGCACGACAGACAGCGCAGCGGCGTGTGGCGCGGGCGACGGCGCCGTCATAGTGTGGCGTGCGGGGTGCGCCGCCCCCCTACGCGTGCTGCGAGCACATACCAGCGAAGTATGCTCCGTAGACTGGCCTAGAACTCATCTGCTCAGTGCAAGCTGGGATACGACTATCAAACTGGTTAGTTGATTTAATACTTAAAAAGATTTTTTCTTTCGTATAATATGTCCTCATGTAGCATAAATCTAAAGCCGCGTTTCTACTGTGCAAGTACTTGCAGGCACGTCACGCTTGGGTATTAAAACAATCTGCATCTGAACATACAACTTTATGGATGTTCACTTTTCTACTATTCAAGTTGCATGTTCCTAGTTGCGTAATGGAAACGCCGATTAAGCTGCAATACCATAGAAAAAAAAAATCCTATATGCAATTATTGTCGAATGTTATTGCAATTATTGGACTGCCACAGTGGTGTAGTTGTAATTGTACATGGTACGAGTACGACTACCGTGCTGAGGTCCTGGGTTCGAATTCCAGGTCGGGGCAAAATATTTGTGACTGGGTTTTTCCATCTTAAAAGTTACTCAGTCGCAGCTCAGAGTCAGGAACTTGGCGGTGTTATACTCCCGTGCCTAAGAAAGCACGTAAAGCCGTTGTTTCTGGGCCTGATCTCTCTCAGATCATGTCAGATTTGCCGTCTCACCGTACTATGAGAATGAAGGAACAGAGAGTGCACCTGTGTATTGCGCACACATTTGTGCACTATAATATCTTTTGCGTACCTGGCTTATCTCCGTTCGGCTTGGAGGTTATTATTATTATTATTGTCAATTATAGTGGGATCCAGAATCAGAAGCATGTCTGAGCACGTTCGCGGGTCACTCTCAGCTGGTGTACACGGCAGCGTTCTCACCACACTCGCCCGCGACGTTCGCGTCTGTGTCGGGCGATGGACATCTCAAGCTGTGGACTTGTACGGAACCGGCGAGACCTGCAGCTGTCGTGAAGGCTCATGATGCAGAGGTATACATTTTCTCGAGCTTTTTTATTTATATTCATAAGTCTGAATATAGTTTAATTGGTATTAGTTATCAGTGGAGAAGGGCGAC
Source organism: Manduca sexta (assembly GCF_014839805.1). Classification (NCBI taxonomy): domain Eukaryota; kingdom Metazoa; phylum Arthropoda; class Insecta; order Lepidoptera; family Sphingidae; genus Manduca; species Manduca sexta. The sequence goes on from NC_051140.1 coordinate 8,562,512, forward strand.
CTTTTCCGACAAGGAACCCGACACAATATATAGGTACTATTAGTATGCATAAATGTAGTTTGCAAATCGTTGCAGTGATAATTACATTTTATTTATGAAAGGGAAGCCGGCAGGAATCAGCTTATATTCACACTTCGCCACTGTTTGATTGTTATCTAATATCAGCAATTACTGGTTCGAATTGAATTTTTTTTTAGTGTTGGATAGCCCACTTATAGAGGAAAGCAATAGGCTATGCATCACACTATGACCAGTAGGAGCGGAACATCAATGAAAATTGTTGCAACAACGGGAGAAATTTATTCCTTTTGAGTGTTTCATTGCGTGCACTGCGTTAAAGTTACGCAAGAATCATGTAGGACAGAATTGTTCCTCATAAAAAGTAAAATAAAAATATATCTTAATTCTTTGTAATAAGTAATAGAATAGTCCGTATGTATACCTTTAGTGTATATTAAATGTGTAATTAATAAATAAATCATAATCTGTATAACTTTTACAGGTGTTGTCGTGTGACTGGAGTAGAACAGAAACTCATGCACTAGCCACAGCGGGCTCGGACGGGTTGGTCAGAGGATGGGACTTACGGAGGCTCACATCCCCAATGTTTACACTGAAAGGTAAGGTTCTTCAGTACAGTTTGTGTGAACTCAGGCTCTCATTAGACTGTGTGAGTTATGAAGAAAACATTTCTAAGTTAAATTTTTCCCTCTTTGTTTTTTTAGTAAATGCCTAAAATACAATCTCTTGAACTAAATATCTCATATCGTTTAAGTTATTAAAGAAAAAAAAATTAAGAACATTTTTCGCTTTTCGTTTTTTTAGTACATGCCTTGTATACAATGTTGTTACTGTTGTGTTTTAGGTTGTGAATGCGCAGTAAGAAGAGTGCAGTTTTCGCCACACGCACCATCTGTCTTGGCAGCGGTTTCGTATGACTTCACAACAAGGTACCTATCAAAATTACCTATATAAAAGAAAAACTGATACTATGGGATAGTATGATTATCAGTAATGTTAGAATATATTTTATAATTCACCAAGTATATAATTTTTCATATAACCTATAAAAGCAACGCATTAAAAAATATTGGTTTCTTTGCATATTCAATGTCTATTCGATGGGTGAGATATAGGTTCTTTATCAATAACTCGCTATATTTTTTTAATTCCAGGATATGGGACCTGAAGCGCGGCTGTGACCCGTTGGAGACGATCCGGCACCACTCGGAGTTCACGTACGGGCTCGACTGGAACGCGCTGCGGCCGCACCAGGTGGCGGACTGCGGCTGGGACTCGCTCGTGCACGTCTTCACGCCGCGCTCTCTCGCATGAGACTCGAGCACAGGTCTTTTTTTATTATTTTTTTAACGTTGACATACGTTTATTAGCCTGGCAGGGCCGGCTTATACAAACATACCGGTCTTGCGGGTGAGTGCTTTAGGCTCTGTGACCATGATGAGGGCGACCCTCTAAAGGGTCGGGGCCTCGGCTCAGAACGACCGCTGAAAGAGGATGTGACATCCGATTATGGGTAACGCGAGAGGTGCGCAAGCGACCTAACAGTCTACCTAGTTTTCACACAGGTCAACCATTATCTCACTCTTATTAAAACTTGTAGCGCACTCAGGGAACAAACTCCCTTAAGTGTATTGGCCAGTATTTCCACGGATTTATAATATTATCCTCTTATTTTCAGGTATTGCGGAGGTGAATGTGATATGACAAAAAGGCTGTGGTTTGGTACGTCAGTGTGCCAAAATGGATTGTATAGAGATCTATATTATAATCAGGGTTTAACGAGCGCTTCGATAGCGGTGGGATGTGGTGCCTAGCGATAGATGATGGCGAAACAGGGAATCTAGTTTGCAACCTACTGTGGTGTTGGAAGCGGTATTATTAATTAAACAAATAATAGTAGAACTTGGGAATTCATTATTTGGAGCTATTTTAGACAAACAAGAGTCTTAGGACATCGTTTTGGACCCTTTTCTAAATTTGGAATTTTACTCTTGCATCTTATTTTGAATGTAACGTAAATATGTTACTGTACCTCGAGGACGAATTTACGCGCTATCGTATAGTTAACGGAACTAAGTAAAATTTTGTATGGAGATTTGAACAGCGCCTCAGTGAGCGTATTTGGAACTAAAATACTGCAGTGTGAACAACGCGCGTATGTTAACTTCGAAGGGTAAATTACGTAACCATAGTATTGGTAAACTTAATGTATGGCAGTACGAATGGTTTTTTTTCCGTTTATTTAAAAAATTAGTATTCATACTTTATCGCGGTTTTTTATATTTTAATTATCTCTTGACGTTTCGTAGACTGCAGCCTTCATGGTCACGCGGCGGACTAAGGTATTGGGTAGCCCGAAAACCCAGTTACAATATCTTCTTACGTTTAAAAATTATACAAAAAACGAAAACTAGTTTTATCTAGATGTTCGACAGTTCCGTACCCATAATAAATTATTACGTATTGTCAAATAACTATCAAGAAATACGTATACGTTAACTTAATCTATACTAATACTATACGATAATGCGTAATTTCCTGTTCGTACTGTTATTGAAACCATAATGTGGGTTATATGAATTAATACATAATACAGCAACATCAAGAATGCATAAAATGTTCAGTTGACAGCGTTTCATAAAGGGACAAAATTGTGCAGGCGGCGTTTTTAGTATTAAATTATTCAGTAATTCGAAATATCACTCACAAAGATGTATTAAGTATTGTAATTTAAAAGAATAGGGGACTGTTTCACAACTTGTGAGTAAATGGTACTCGTCACATTAAATAAGCCGACCAAATTCAAAAGTCAGGCCCTAATCTATGCTCCAAAATAAATAGTAATAAAAATCGTACTATCTACATAAGTTGTTTAATACGATAATTGTCAAATAAAGCTTACTTGAAACTTGTGAAACAGAACCTTATAATGCTGACTTTGTTATGGTTAATGTTGTTTTCTTATCTATTTTCGTGGTTACTCTATATTTTTATTGGTGTATGATCCGTAATATTTAGCATAATTACATATTACTTGTTACTGTCTTATAGATTTATTGCTGATGAAAAATGGATTTTATTGCTTTTTGTAAAAGTATTAAAACTGATTGTTTTAATCTGTATCGAATATTGAAACCTTCATTTAGATGGTTTTTTGTTACGGTTTTTACTATTTTACTTCGTTAACTTATTTGTAAGTTACTTGACTGACTTTATTTAAGCATTCCGTGGAGCTTTTTAATTGCATAATTTAAATAAATAACTATTAATAAACAGTTGATATCTTTAAACATTTGCATGTTAATAATATTCCTTACCAGCAAAAATATTAGCCTAATTATAAGAACAATGATAATGTTTACATAATTTCATACATTTTATTAAGTGCTTTATTCACAAATAAAAATATAATATTTTAACTCTGCATATAACGAACTTTAATTAGTAAACAGCCGGTGTCAATATCTTACTGTCCGATTACAAACAATTGAGCTTATTGAAGGTGGTTATCTGTTTTTATAAGCTAAGATAAGAATACTTTATCCTATCTATCGTAAGGTAGAATATGATTACTGTCATTGATGTTTCGTTTTTGCCAAAGATGAACATAGATTGTTATAATCATTTATGAAATAAACTTCTTTACGTTAAGTCATTTAAAAATATTGTAGTTGAAAACATGAAAAATTTTCAAACATATTTAAAAAAAAAAAAAACCTTTGGCAGGTATTCACTAGAGTTACGGGTGTTATCTTACTTGTACTGAGACAAGCATTCAGTTATTTATAATGAAACAGCAGTAACAGTTAGTGTAACTTTTACCGTCGAGTTGTGATAGTAAACTCCAGTTATAGGTTTGTACGTTATTGAGACCGGCCGTAATGAGACATAGCAAACTATCGATAAATTTTACTTATAATTTTTGTAAATACTTTTTGTATAATAATAATCTTGTAATATATTCTATGGTAAACTGTATATTGTAGTTAGCTTGTTGAAAGAATCGAGAATTATAATGGCAATGTTTCCTATTTAACGTGTTTTATGGACTCCATAAATGAATGTACTATGTAGAGTATTTAATAAGTGTTTATGTGTGAGCTTATGACTTGGTTTCGTGGCATCGATAATCGACTATCCGAAATATCGAATTTTGTTTGTATTTTTACGCCAAACGGCACTGGAATAATACCATATAGTTATGTTGAAATAATTACGCATTTCGGAATAAAGTTTTAATTGTCAAACGGAATAGGACGTATTCGATAGATGTGTTATTTTACGATTATCGATACATTAACCTCATTTGCAAAACAAAGTAAACCCATACAATATCTACGTTATTTGTTTACCTACAAACTTTTGTATTTATCCAAATATTAAATAAAACAATAAAATGTAATCAACGTAGTTTATTTTTATCACAACTTTTGCAATTTGGACATTTCAATTTTTTCACATGGATTTTTGCACTTGTACAAACAGCGACATCTAGTAATCACGACCAGTACTAAGTAGGCACGTTCGCTTTCAGTCTACGAATTCTCCCTTCAATTGCGCTTAGTATGTAATAAACGGATTTGAGATGTTCCCTATCGTATCGACAGATATCTGTTAAGCTTGAAGTAGGCGATAATAAATATGCCGTGGGTTTTTTGATATCGCAATATCTACATATCTTATTAGTTTGACAGCCGAGTTCTTGGCGCGCACTTGGTTTCATAGTACAAGCTTCTACTCTCGGAAGGCGGAGGTTGTATCGATACGTGGTGTCGGTAGGTGGCGCTAAGTGTCTTGTTACTGAAACAAATGCGGCAGTGGATTCCTTTTGCTACTTCACACTAATGTTCGAATAAGAAACTCACAATGATCTTGGTTGGAAACACAATAACAGTTAGCCAGGATATTTTTCACATATATTTTAAGAACCTTCATATACTTAGTAATATCAAATTCGTGGTAAAATGGGATTCAAATCATTCGAATTTCGCGGAAAAAAACATTTTTAAAGAATGCAAAACTTATATATATATTTTAAAATTGATTGATCAAAGACTTACAGTTTTCCTTCACTCGACCAATCTGCTTTGTTAGCAAGTTGCTGTAGTAGCGACAGGAGGCTGCCAAATGAGTCTTCACACAATCTTCTGAACAATCTGGAAGTATGTAGTTAGCATTTTGATCCTTTTTAACATTAAAGTCTCCGAATCCCGTTATGGTTCAGCTATTACGCTGAACTAAGGACAATTATCAGCAGTGGCGTAGCGTGGACTAATATACATAGTCGTAGATAAATGTGCGGTTGGTAAATATTGAAAAGCATATAATTTGAAAAGAGTTGTGGGCAAGGGCCCACCATTTTCAATAAACGATCCCAATTTCAATCTTCAATCTGACTCCGCGAATGAACCAATCAAAGTGAGTCTCTTGTAGGCATGTAAAAAATGATTTGATGGATCCATCTTTGAGATTTATCCAAAAAATGAATTGAGATCGCTTATTGAAAATGGGAGTATATCACAAATCGTCTTACCTTAAAACTGGGTTTATTTTAGGTTTTGTTATAGTACTTACAAACATAAGAATATGCCTTTAGGCATACATTTCCCAATACCAACGCACTGCCAAAGATACGTAGCGAGTCTGTCCTAATATTTACCGTTACCTAGCCCTTTTCCACCAGAATTGCGCTTGGGGATGTCGGAAATATAATGATTATATTTGTAAATGTTTCCTAGAGCTCTTCTTAGCTGTCTCACACATTCCTGGTGGGCACCTTAATGAGAGGTAGATACTTATAACTTATAGACATGAATCACCTTTCTCAGCCGTTACGTCCGTAAAGGACACCCGACACGCCGAATGTGTTTGAGTATTGACGTCAACGTCTCGATCCTTAGTCTCGACGTCGTCTGATTAAAAAAAATATTAATATGAGAAACATTTCACTCTAAGAGATTTCTGGTTAGTTGTATGTATTCAATTTTTATGGTCAGTCTTTCTTGAACTATTTACAATCTGAACCTCGGAGTTTTAACACTGAGAATAAATTATTCGTTAAATAAAATCTCTATATAATAGAAATAAGCAAGATTCAGAGTCATTCTTTCGAGTTACTAAATTTACTTACCCGGCTGGGTAGATTGGTCTACGAAATGCCGTGATTTTTGTAAACTTTTGCATTGTGTCGTCATCACGGTGGCAGAGCGAACTTCAGGATTTTGAACCATCGTGAACTTAAAATCTAGAAGAAATTACAAATAAATTAAAATAAATTCTTCTCCATGCATCATTCTGGGTTCTGAGGGTTGTGAGAGAAATTATAAAGAATTAAAGATAAATTAGAGCATCAAATAACATTCAACTGATCAGTGAAAATAGGTATAGTATTAAGCGTGATAAAGGAAACTGAAATACTATTCAATGATGAAATTAGTAACTTTCTTGAATGGTGATAACGCAGCGACTACTCAACATTAGCAGGAATTTTTGTCCCTGTTAACACTTTCGGCCATGTTGCGGATTGGCAACTATAATAGACAGTGGCGGTATCTATCTCAAAAGTCTCTTATAATAGAGAGAACCAGGGGCGTAGCTACTGTCGTATCATTGGTACAAGGTTTCCGAGTTTTAGGGGGCCCTCAGAACCCATAGCTACATTTAACTAAGCGGGCGCCCAAAAGTTCTCACTGTCTTGAAGGGCTCTCCAATAATTTTTGATGTAGAGCCCCTCTGTTTCAAGCTACGTCATTCGAGTTCGGAGATCTCATAAGAGAGAGAATCAATTGCTATTTATAAATTATTAATTATTTGTTACTAAACACTAGTGTAACAATACATTACCTGTATTGAGGGGCTTAGAATTTATAGCAGCGTTTCTAAATGAGGGTTGTTGATGAAGGTAATTTATTGGTAACGATTGACTTAAGTCTTCTTTAAACACTAACTTCGTTGTTTCGTAAAGTGCTTTGTAAACTGAAAATGTGAAAGAGATGTTAACAATTTAACCTTAATGCCATTTAGAATAGAGACTACAAAGTATTTCTGCAAATATTTTCACCTCTTGGTGATAAAACTTCTCCGGCAATGTCAGTGCTCTTCTTGTGATAACATATTGGCTTGCCAGACGGTATGGATGAGCCCACTGACACGTGTGTCTGATGCTGTATGTCTATAGGTTCCACTTCTAAAAGGAGAATTAGCAGACAAATTTACGGCAGATGGATAGTTACGCTCGTGTCTTGTACTGAAAAGTAGGTACTGACTCCCAGGTGCACGGGGGGAATATAGAATATAGTGTACTGTGTAGGTAAACTCAAATTAGGTAACTCTATGGAGTTTTCTAAACATGTGGCGGATTTTAAGATGCGGTAGCAAGAGCAGCCGCCTTAACCGCTGAAGCTACAAAAATTGTTTGAGGAGACTGTCCAACGTTTTTGATGAGAATAGGATTTGCGTTCGTAGATTTTGTAAAAAATGTATAGTCAATGGGCAATTTATGGATGTAGTAGGGTTAATGTGCTAAGCACCTTGTTACCAGGTAGACAGAAGATTTGTTAAAAGGAGGTTTTATATCGTTGAATGATCATCTATAAACAGATGTAGACTTTTTCAATTATAGACGCTTAGGATCTAACATATTTCAGGAGTCACGTTTAGCGGCAACCACTGGAGGTTTTTTTATGTTTATAGAGTTCTTTCTTAATTAGAAGGAAACTCACCGACGTCTTTGTTTGATGGTTTTCTTTGGACTTCTGCATCCGTTTGTTGATTATAAACGACACAACGAGGCTCTCGATAAATGAAAACACAATCTGTAAACGAGAAATGAACGTAAATGAACTCATAATTTTATGGTGGTAAATTGATATTTTCCTCTATGGACACGAAGGGTTTAGGATTATACAAATTTGTTGAACTTGGAAGAAAGAAATTAGAAATTATGTGGATTGGACGGATATTAATAGACGTTATTGGGCGCCGAGAATTTTCATTGATGTTTATTATAAGTAAAAAAATATGAACTAGTCTTAATTAAACGTCAGAAACACTAATACAGAACTAAATACTTATTTAACATTTAAGAATTCTGGAATCCAATTTAGTAACCGTCCTGATTTCTCTTACTGATTGCTTCAGAATTTAAAACTAGCTCAACTAAGAATAGATTGATAGATCAATATTTAGGTATTAAAGTATTGGAAAATTGTTCTATAAACAGACGATGAATAATATAAATATGGCAGTTACTTAAAGGTCAGGTAAGCTTAATTTACGGCACAAAATTTAACGCATGATTGTATTTCATTCAAAATACATTAAATTCAAGTATATTATATTTAAAAGTATCACTGTATATTTAGCTTATTTTTGAAAACAGATCATATATAGTTCAATGGAAATTCAGTGGCAATTAAGCGGGAGAGAAGACAGAGAGAATGTTCTATACTGTTGCGTGGCCCCAACAGCCATATTAAACTATAAAGTCAAATGCAGCATAAATTACGAGGCTCATAACTCACAGAATTACGCCTATCTCACTTTTTTCTAAAATTTATATATGTACCAAGGTACATTTATATTTATTTACAAGGTGCATTAACAGATATTTCAAAGTCTATTTGTATTCTGAAGAAAGTAATTAAGCTTTTGAAATAAAACCAATAACTTTTATTATTTTGTCAACTCTCAATTCTCGGGTTTGCGCAGTAAATTCATTAAACTATTCACACGGGAATTGAATCTATTTATTTTTAAATACATAGTACCTTTCGGAACTTGGTCGAAGCTGTTAGGATAACAATATGGCGCTGCCGTTGGAAGAAGACATCGTGACGTCAACACGCATGCCGACTTGCGATTTTCGGACACCGGAAAATCAGTAGCTGCATTAAAACAAAATATTGGTAAAAAAGTATTTTCCAAACTCAAAAGCTAATAATCGCAAATCCTACCTATTTTTCATTTCTCGATTTAGTATAGATTGCTACCACCAGTTTGTGTTGGCGTTTTTTATTCAATTTTAATATTATACTCAATTTTGAGTCGCATTTTGTTGGTGCCGCAACTACGAAAGAAATACACCCAAATAACTATCTTATGCGAAAGAATACTCTTTCAAACATCAATATAATGTTTTACATTAATAGAATATTCGTACCTTTATTCGATATTTCTGGACAAGCTTGTAGAGTACATTCTTTCACATCTTTTACGTTCACTACATCTAAAAACAAAAAGAAACGCTTACATTATGCATTTAAGATTTTTTCTCATTTAATTAAATGTTTTACTTGTAGGAGTTGCCTATAAAATATGTATAATAAGCAATATGAATTAGAAAAGGGTTGGGATTAAGGGCTATTTCCGACATTTGACTGGCCCCTACAAAACCCAACAGTAAAACATATATTGTGATACCAGGGTACGTTTATAGTCAAGCTGGTTACTGAAGGACTGCCTTTTGCAGGCAAAACTGTCTATTTACATTTCTTTTTTTATTGCTTTGAATGACGAGACGACCTTGCCGTTTATCTGATTGTAAGAGATACGACACCCATAAACAGTAGAAACACCATCCAACACCTTGAATTACAAAGTATTATTTGGTATTCCTCTGCGCTTGCCTTCCTGAGACATGGTATGTTAAGTCTTATTATGTCCAGTAGTTTTCAAACTGGAACACAACAGTGACTGCATAGTGTTGCTTGGTGGCAGAAATAGACATTGCGGTGGTACCTATCCAGGCGGACTCTCACATATGAGACCAGTGATCTTGATTAACAACTCATACCTGAAGTAGCCTGGTCAACCATGATAGGATCTTTACTTGGAATTTCCGTTGATGAGATGCATTTTACAACTTTTTGAATTGGAAGAACATCTGCTAAGCTGTCTCTTGATAAAGTAAATGCTGGCAGTGTAGATATAACTGTAACAGGGAATTTAAATGAACATAATTGGTGTATTCATCAAGAGCTATAAACTATTATACAGAAATGTTTTACTAAGTAATTTGTAATGTTATATAAATGTGATTACTGATTAATTAGGGATTAATAATAATTGTGTATTGTTTTTCACGGGTAACCGAAAAATACCTAAATATTGGCAGGTGACTTTAATTTAGTCAAGGAATTGACAAAATATTTATTTAGTTAAAAGGCCTTGGATCTTGCATCTATATTTTTTGTTCTCTTACCAAAACATGGTTTGTCGGTGTGAATTTCTATGAACTCTTGTTTTCATAAAGTTCTAAATTGTTATTACAATTTTCCTATTATATTATATTTCATCATTTATATTTCCAATTAAATTTATTTACCGAAATCTTTATGTTTAACGGGTTTATTATTAATTTTGTTATACGGCTCACTGGTGGAAGTTATCATATCAGAGTTAAGATGTTTTAAATCCTCCAGGATTGATTTGTCGCAATTTTCCACAGACTGACAGGCTGAAAATGTAAATAAAAACATTATTCCTATAAATTCTAGAAGTATCCTAGTTTTAAATTTGTATGATCTGTTTGCAGGACATAAAAAAAACATTAGGTACGCGTTAATATCTCACATTATAAATTAGGAAGAAAACATTTTATTTGACTACGTAATACTTTAACTTATATCTATCTATACTAATGTTATATTAAACTGTACCGTATTCCCTTCTTTGTAAAGACGCACATGTTTTAATCCAATTAGTAGCATTCAAAGCACTGGACGGCATAGAACTTGGATGGCGATGGGAATTGTTTTCTGTATTGGCATCTCGCTGACCGATCAATCTTGATAAAGATACTATTTTATCGTTTATGGGATCTGAAGAAGAAGACAATTTTTCTCTTAATTTTGACAACATAAATTTATCGTCACTGCACTTGAGTGATTTTATTTTGAATCGAGATGTGTTGAATGGTTTTATTTTCCTAAAGGCTAGTCAGAAACTCCACCCAAAAGCGTAACATTTCTTATACTACTGCGAGTCCCTATTGTCATTCTACTTCTAGTTATAAAGATAGCGTAATGAATTATTTTAACAAGGCCTTATGGAATAACGTTATATTACGGATAATGGTAGGATTAAAAATTCTACCACCAGCAAATAATAAACTATAATATATAATTATAAGTCTAGCAGCCCCACGCCATATACGGGGCGAATCCGTTTTATAAAGTGACGGGCTTTCTAATCGAAGGACAGCTTTGACACCTGTACAGGTAAGACAGTCAAAGATGCTCTTTGCCCTAATCTTAGTAACTTCTAAAGTTAGGTTAGGCTACTAGGGTTAAGGTTAAAAAGGATAAAAATAAAGCAAACCGTGTATATTTGGAATTTGTTTCCTGGACGGCTTCGAACAGATTTGATTGCATGCAGATATTGTAATTTCCTTATTCCTTTGATGTGGCGAGGTCTGCGTTGCGCACGCCAGATCTTTTTAACATGAAGCAAAAATAAATCTTCAGCGGATACGATTTGCATAGGTACTTTATTATTCATTGATTTATTTATATTTGTATTATGTATAATATTAAATAAATTATATTATATTTATAGTTTCAAACGTAACACTTAGAGTTCTCACTCTCTTTCTACTGCTTATATAAGTATTAACGAAAACTAAGCAAAATTATGTTTTAACACTCTCGAGTACTTACTTGATGCTTTTGTACTAGTTCCACAATCATACTTTGGCGCTGCGCATGCGCATCCTCGACATGGTTCTAGGAAGGTAAACATAAGATATAATGTGAAGAGTATTATTTCATGATTATAGAAAGGGGATAATAAACAATATATATATTTCAAAGTAACAAATACCTGTATCCTTAACTTTGTTTATAAAAGACTCAGATGTCTGTGTTGGCACCGCTGTAGCAAATTTTGGGAGTTGACACGGTTTCGGTAATGCAGCTGATGGCGTAGTTCCTGCAGGAGTTTCAAAGGATATTAGACATTGTCTGGATATCGTAAAAATGAAAACTACCCGAACTAAAAAAATATTTAAATAAAGTTTAATGCACAGATAGTCATCCGATATTGTTTACTCTTTTACTTTAAAAGTTTCCATAAATCGATAAATTTAAATGATTGTATATTTGTCATAATAAGATCCCATAACATTTGTATGAAGTATTTTAATCCGCCATAGACTATTTTACTATATTTACAGCCTAAAATTTATGCATTCTGATATCTTGGCAGTGAAAAATATACGATAGAAAGATTATAGCAAAGATTTGTCCCCCTTACAATCCTATGGGGTGCCATTAAGGGCATTTGTAAAGAGTAACGTGAATAAACGGGTGAAAAATTACAGCTCCGCACCCGTAATGTTCCGGGACAATTCTCTGCCCGCAATGTTAAGGAGACGTTTATAGACATGTTTAATAAGATTCTATCTTATAAGTGCTGTCTGGAGATTGTCTTTCTTTTGTGTGGGAAAATAAGAAAACGGACGAAGAAGAGGGGTACTTTGTTTGTCTATGCTTGTAATAAATGTATTTTCAAATATGTTTAAAAATATAATCATATTCAGATTCAGAAGGAACAATACTAAATTATTAAATGAATAAGATTTGTACATATTTAAAACATAATATAAATATTCAAAACATATAATCAATAGAAATAGTGTCGTATCCGAATATGCAAAATTTAACATACCAACTTCGTTGTGGTGTTGTTCAGTTTGCGTTGCCATTTCGTCCACAGTATGGTTCAGTTTGTAGAACAGTTCAGACATAAGTAAATTGTGGTTTACGCAAGGTGGAGGATGATATTCTCCTAAAAATAGTTACGTAATGAATACATAATAATATATTACATAGCTTGATAAGGTGCCTGACTAATATTTTAATGAAAACAAAATAAAGTTATGTTAAAGTTGTTATATATCGAATAAACACATCTATAATATGTATAAAAATGAATCGCTGAAAGTCTTGTTAAGCGCAAATCTCGAGAGCAGCTGAACCGATTTCGTTAGTTCTTTTTTTTATAATTTTCCTTGAAGTACGAGGAGGGTTCTTATGAAGACAAAATTTTAAAAAGTTGTTTGAAAAAGTCTAAAAGCAACAATTTTCTATATTCCCATACAAAAGATTCGAACTTAAAAGTCCATTTGAACTTTAATACCATACCATAAAGTTTAAGTGTTAGTGGAGGGGTTCCGGGAAGGCAAAACAATTGAGTGAAGTTAGTATCGTATAAATATTAATGTCAATATGGCGACTGTTAGGCGGTACGAAGTTCGCCGGGTCAGCTAGTTTAATATAAATGTTGAAAAATTATTTTACAGAGGTTCTAAATTACGACAGTAATTATATTTTTAATTTACACCGATGATCAATATTTTATTTTTTGTTATTCGACATATCAACTGCACCTTAACAATCAAATATTTGAGAGCGATGCTCGCGTTTCCGGGATGTTTACTGTTGTATAGAATGCGTAAATTGTTGACGTACTAATAGCTTAAATTATTTGAATTGTACGAGAAAAATCAAGTGATTCTTTTAAAGAATCATATTTGTTCATAAATTATAGGAGTCGTAGTAAATAGAACGTCGTATGATTTTCTCAATTGCTATTATTTTAATTATTTGATATTGGAAAATATTTTAAAAATATCCTTAATATTACCTTGTATATAATGAGGTGGAGTTTGGCATTGTGTCTGTGATTCAATAAAAGATCTATTATTGGCGGGTATCGTTGTATAATCTATTGATGTAGTTTCTTCTTCAACGTTTTTGGAAGTAGATAATGAATTTTCTTTAAGTAAATGTTTATTGTCGATACTTGTAGTTTGTTCATCATATTCTGGCTGAAACTGATCGCCAAAATCAACAAAATATGTATATGAAATATTATTAGTAATACAAGTACTTTTCTCCATTGATTCTGGAGGAATCTGGTTTTCAACATTATTTAAAATGGATGTTCTTATCGATTTATTTTCTACTAAACGTTTTTTGCTGGGTATTATCGTTGTTCCGTCTTGAACGACAAGGCCAGTGTTCATTTCAAAATTGGTCAATAATTGAGTAGATACAGATTTCTCTTCTACAAATGACTTTTTATTGATATAGTCAGTGGCTTTTTCAATTAGAATTGGGCGAGCTTCTATTTGGACATCAGTGTATGTGGTTGAACGGTTTCTGCCTTCTACTGCTGACTCAACATCTCGACCTGTGGGTGCTTTCAATCTACCATCTGCATCAAAATGAGCATTAGTTGTCATAATTGAATCTTTTATTTCTTTAGCTAAATTATTATTAGCTTCATTCAAGGTTTGATTAATTGATCCGACAAGGGTTTGATTATCTCCTTTCGTGTATGTTCCAGTAGATGATATTTTTTTAATTAAATATCCCGTATTAGTGGGTGATGTAGTTTTTTTAGACATCCTTAAGCAAGTTTCTTCAGTACTTTTAGCAATATCTATTATTACAGATTTATTCCCAACTAAGAAATCATTGTTAAATAAGGTCATAGATTTTATTTCTGGTTTCATAGGTTCTATAGTATCATTCCGTGTAGTAGATATTGGCAAAGCCTCTGAAATTAAACATTATTTGGCATTGGAGAAAATTAGTCAAATTGTATTGTAATTTGTCATTAACTTTATTGAACAGGGTTAAGTCCTCATTTAATCGACACATATTTTGGTATTGTGTTGATTGTTTTAAATAAACAAAGTTTAATCAGACTCTTACTTCCTAAATATGAAAATAAAGTAAAGCATTTCTCTAGTGTTCCGTCACAAAAATGTTTAAAACTTTTGTAACACTTGTTTAAATACGAACGATTACATAAAACTTTGTAGTGTCCGCTTCGGACGTTTTAATACTGTTTTACTAGACTTCGCAATGAGCTTAAAACGAAATGCTCGATTTAAGTAGGTCCCAATTTTTTAAATTACAAGAAGTGCATTTAAATAAACATATTGTAAAACGCTCTTTTTACAGTAAACATTATATTAGCAAAATAATTACAGAATACAATTTTAGACATTCTTTTGACAACGTCCAGCCAGAGAGAATAATAATCGAATAGTCGCCGCGTGACATATCTTCTCTTCTGCCAGCCTGCCCGCGCAGCCGAATACTTCCGGAAACGCCCGATGTCATCGGCTAGGATAGCGGCGCGTAACATCGGCCATCCTGCAAAGTGAATACCAAAGGTATTCACAAACATAAATTCTGAGAAAGCAGAACTGAATCGGATACTTATATTTTTAAACATTTTTACCAGTAAATCACTAACTATTTCTGATCGATTAACTCTTTAATAAACCAATCAAGTCTTGCGTATCCACAATATCTAACAACTTATCCATTTTGCAATTAACTTTCACGTTATATGTGTATATAATTTATTTTTCGTTAGTACCTAAACCCCGTTTCCTTACTTCATTCCCAGCAACCAAAGACCTTCATTCTATTTATCCAAGTTTACATACAGTTAATGCTGAATACTAGTAGCAATCATAGAATGCTGAGAACCAAACTTAAGTTTAAAATAACACCCAGAACAATTAAACCTTTCAAAGCAAAACCTCCAATTAGTAAGACAGCAGCAAATGAAAAGGAATGAGAAGCACAACTAAAGAACTCCATAGAAGTCGCAAAGGAAGTTAACACACAAGATAATAAAACACACAATAAGGACTTATCAGCACACGATTCATACATATAAATAAGCATACGCAACATATACCAACTCAATCAAATCAATTAATCAAATGGTTTACGAGTAACACAGCATAAAGGCAAGAAGCGTTAGAAAAGTCATAACTGAAATTAATAAAATATTTAAAACTAACATGCGGAAGATTGCCATGCTTCCAGATTATAAACACAGAAAAAAATGCATTCAAACGACCAGAGGCATTAAGAAAAAAAAGACGGGAAAATACAGACAGCGAAAAGAGATTAGATCCCCAGCATAAAGGATAAAAACGGCATAATAGAAACCACAATACGAGAGTCTCTATCAAAGCTACTTAATGCATCCAAGAATTATACACATGCAGAAATACTACAGAAACAACAGATCCGACCATTAAAGAACCGGTACCGGAGACAATCTCTGAAACATAAAAGTAGTCAAATAAAACTTCAGGTGCAGAGAACATCAGCAATGAACTTCTCATCGAGAACAGGGACATTATTAACACCTACACTCACATAGTTATTGACTGAGGTCTTAAGAATAAATTAATTTCAAGTCAGTGGACAACAATTACTATTATACGACTACACAAGAAGATTGAAAAGAACAATTTTTTTTTATTACTAGCTCTTCTAACCTAATCGATAACATAAGATGTACAGACTCCAAATTAAGAACGGATACATTAGCAACAGAACTGGGTGCACGACTTTCGAGAAGTGAACTCTACATGCAATAAAAGTAAATTAGGAAACAAGTTACAATGTGTTTGAATTAGTAATAACGAATTAGTTGAAGTCACAAATTAGGGACAGAATTTATTATTCCAAGTTTCTTAATCTGAGGTACTTTACCGCTAAAATACAAATTTCTTGAAGCATATTATTGTGGACTGATACATTCGCCACAAAGGCAAGTGATGACTATAATTGATTCGCCGTGTTGGCAAGTTGAAAGTCACTCTGTTATGGAGACGGTTGCCAGAACGAGAATCAGCAAAATTAAGTTTCATTAACAAAACAGAGTTATCAATGTCAACGTTAACCCATTTTTGTAAAAATAAAAAAAAAAATGATATCTGCCATCTCGCGTCTTTATTCAAGAAAACTGATTTTAAATTGAGCAAGTCTAGATTCGTAGCTTTGTAAACTGTGGCAGTGGTTATTCACGTGTGAAAAATGATACAGAAACTGCTTCTGGGCTCTCATACCAATCTCTGAATATGTTCGATGAATGACGGACTCCAGAGAGCATAGCAACATTCAAGATCAAATCGGACGAAACAACTAAAAATACGACAGAGATCTCGGGATCTTCAAAACTTTCGTTTGTTATAACAGAAAACCAATTGAAAGCGCAGTCTACCCCGTAACTATGAGTCGAATAGTCAGTTAAGCCACGCGTGTCAAGACACTTCCTAAATGGGATATTATTTAAAAATATAAGGAACACTAAGAAGACTATAAATCTTAACAGTTTGAATAAATAACTATAGGTCTACAACTTGATGTCAAATATCTATAAAGTCCTCGCTAAAGTGGTTCTATATCGCAGGCATAACCAAGACACTGGACCAGATTCAACTAAGAGAACCAGCAGACTTAACCGTTACCCCAGTGTTTATAAAAACTGTCACTGGCGATCGAAGCCGATGTGGAGACATGTGATTTACAATTACATTACTCAAGTACAGCGTTAGCTACACGTGTATGTTCCGCTTATATAAACAACCAGCAAAGAGAACATTGCCAACATGGAATAAAAACAACTACAGCAATTTTCATATGCATTACATAATGTTGGCAACTCATCGGAACCAGGATTTGTACATAATTTTCGGTAATGACAATTTTACATTCCGTAAATTGGGCTCCGTAAATAGTATCGATACTGAAGCACACATCCGTCGCTACTTCTACCGAATATGTTTCAACTTTTTTTAATTATTATAACACTACCTGTAATTTCTCGCCATATAATTACATATATACAAAATGACAATAACTGAACTCTAAACATTCATTTTTTAACTATTTGATTAAAACATCAGCTTCTAATGACCCACTAAAATCAGAAGACATCCATCTCTGAAGTATCATCATGATATGAATTCCTTGTGCATGTCTGCTCGATAAAACCACGGTTAAAATATTTCTACAACTCAACAGGTTAACAGAAAATAACTTATCATAAGCAGTATAATAGATGTCAGTCGTAAGGTTTTATTTGATATTTTACTTTTTTGTTCATAATGTTATTACCAACAATAAACCACCACCACCACCATGGTACACTTCAAAATTGCAAGAATACTCAAAGACAAATACAAATGTTTTTGCAATCTCAGATTACCATTCCCACTGTTTATCAAAAAATTGAGCGAAGGTTAACCAACCAAGCTTAGTGTTACAGCTAGTACGGCAACACAATCCAGTATACCATTTCAGAGTCACCATATTGTACCTTATTAGTATACTTAGAGAGCATCAATTGTTCAGAGCCATTGCGTAAGTGCTATGTAAGAATACCAAACATTTCAATTAATAAGCCAGTGCTTTTCAATTTATCCAGAGTCCAAGTACAGACAGAATAGTTTTTTATCATGCTCCAAACCAGATCAGTGAGGGTATCTGGAACAGAAGATATGTATGTTATATTATATTATTATATTACATTTCTAAACAACAACGTTTGCTCTGTCTTATTTTCTTTACTCTGTTTTCCTAAATTGCATTTATACATCAACACAGTTGACTGGATTTTGGAACCTCGTATACCACAAATCACATAATATTGTACTCCTGCCGTATATTGTAGCTTAATCTCTTTATGTCAGACTGTAAGCTTTCCATGTAAGATTAATGAATTCACAGATACTATATATAGTTTATAATTAAATATAAACACTAAACCAGAAACAGAACTAGAAAAACAGAAAAGAAATTAAGTAAAACAGAATTAATGAAGCAGATCAGTAAAATAAAGCAGTCAAATCAGACAGAGTATGTTCTGACGTAGTGTTACCAGGTGTCTCGATGTGCGCGGAATATCCCGGTTATCAGAGTTCTGGAGACGCGTCCCGATTTGCGACTGATTGGAACATTAAATGTCCCGAAAATCAATAAATTTATCAAAAGACATTATTATCAAAAAAATAAACAACACATCACATCACTAGCCCTGTAGGTATAGTTTTATTTTGTTCTGTTGTTTAGAGACGCGACTGTACCGTGATCTACGATTCCGATGTTAAAACAGAAATTGCAATGAAAACCAACATTAGCATGATTTGCAGTATTTTTTTTTTGTGTTTCGACCTTCAATCTGGATCCCGATTTGTTTTACCTGTTGCCCGATTTCAAACAAATAGGACCTAGTAACACTAATCAGAATGCTCATGGCTACAGACAGAATATGATCAGAAGGCTCATGGCCACAGACAGAATATGATCAGAATGCTCATGACTACAGACAGAATATGATCAGAATGCTCATGGTTACAGACAGAATATGACCAGAATGGTCATTGCTACAGACAGAATATGATCAAAATGGTCACGGCTGCAGATAGAATATTATCAAAAGGCTCACGGCCACAGACAGATCAGATTAAATAAAATAAACAGTTACGCACGTTCGCATTGTCAGCCTGAAGTGTTGCGCCACTAATTTGACTTCACATGACTCCAGTCATTCCTGTCTCCAATGATTTAGTTTCTAAGAAAACACCCTCTCCAGTGAGCCAAGCAGCAGGCATAACGAAGTTTTTGTTATGAATGTCGTTAATCGTACTTATGTGCAGACATCAATTCCATATGCATTCCCAACATATTTACTTCAACAGACGTAGACGTTGCCATGGTAACTAAAAATCTGAGAATCTGGTAATTTTAATTTTGGCATTCAATGATTCATCACAGATTTATTCCGATAGTTCTCTTCACATTCGAATTCAATGTAACTTCAAATTATCATTTGTATAATCCCACTTCTGAATGTAAAACGCTCTTTTTACAGTAAACATTATATTAGCAAAATAATTACAGAATACAATTTTAGACATTCTTTTGACAACGTCCAGCCAGAGAGAATAATAATCGAATAGTCGCCGCGTGACATATCTTCTCTTCTGCCAGCCTGCCCGCGCAGCCGAATACTTCCGGAAACGCCCGATGTCATCGGCTAGGATAGCGGCGCGTAACAATATTTTTATAAATCCACATGTCGAGTAAGCAAGTGCCTCATGTGATGATGATCATCTTAGTTACCTAAAGTTATAAGAAATGCTGGGCGAATCATGGGTATGATGAGGGAAATAGACTTTTACAGACTTTCGTATAGGTGTCTGATCCAAGTACCTTAATTGAATTATTGTAACTAGTTTACGTTTAATAATATATTACCCTATACTGGGAAGAAGTAGTAGATCTATAGCTGTACTCTTTAAATTTATAATTTTAAATTTATTTAAATCACCTTTAGTTATGAAGATATCAGCATTCACAGTCCGCTTATAATTTTGGGGATTATGCGAAATAATGTAAGAGCTGCTGTTTAAACGGTCGGCCGCTTTCGTTTCTAAAAATGAAATAAATATTTAGTAATAATTATGTATAAACATGATTCAGTGTTTAAAATGTTATTGCAAAAGTCTTCAAAATAATGAAGGATCGTTGTTTTGTTCGACAGTTTGAAATAATAATATTATGTAAACATTGATCTGACGGGCATGTTTAAAATATAAAATTATAATAATATGTTTTACCATTTTTACAGGGTTTGTAATCTGCTCTATTACACAAACAATTCTGCGGATACGGAGCGGTCAAGCCCTGGCAGGATTCAATTAAGTTTACGTCGTTGCCAGGAACTCCTGCCAATTCATATCAATTATTTTACAAAAATCTAAATCAGGGTTTATATGGAAAAGTTCACTAGATTGCACGAACAAGGATGTAATTGTGTGTTTCAAATCATTTAATTTTTTTAATTAAATTTTTATTAATTTAATTTCTTTAACAATTCCTGCAAAAAAAAAAAACAATGTGTTGTTCGGCTGTGAGTGAGTATGTTATATAGGACTGCCAAACATACAAACCTGCGGTAGTTACATCTTGTTTTGAAACGGTTGCAGAAGTAGTTTTCATCATGGCAGACGATATTGATAAAAGCTTGGGCTCTGAAAATTTATACAAATTCGTACCACGATCGTCTTAAAACTTAACTACGACGTAAACTTTTTATATTGTTAACAAAATATTCTATTAAATGATGTTAAAACTTTATAAATGTTGTTATTTATGTTTTAAGTTTGAATATTATTTTACTTGTATATGTGAAAGTAGTTGTAAGAGGGATCGCTTGAACGGCAAAATGTTTCTTCTGTATGGCATCAACTGATGTGGTTGTACCTTTAAAAGATTATTTTATTATAAAATACTTAATTTATGAATATTATTATTCCACTATGTTAAATACAGAATAACGCGGTACCTTATTTTTCCCCATTTAAAGTTTATGTAAACACGACTTATGGCACACGTTTCCAAGTATTACAAAATATCATATTAAACACTAATTATTTAAGTGTCAAGATTGATAATTGCAAATCAGAGTGAATAGAACTCAGAGCACGGAAAACACTAAGTGTGCTTTCAGCCACGGAACTTATTTGAAGGCGCTCTTAGACTTAGATTTTTACACAAATTAATCGACTTGACTAAAATTCAAAGTACGAAGTTAATTAAGAACACGTAGAAGAATTGAAAGAAGTTGGTTTAATAAAATTATAATTAAAACTTCGTTTCCTTTCACTACTTGAGTGATTCTCAGTTTTTCATATTATGTTATGATATAAAGGCAAACAATTTGAGAATACTACCACGTGGGGGATTTTTTGTACGTAGTTATTACCTGCTACAGTACAATCTCGTCTCCCGATTGGTGGGGTTGTGATAGCTCTTGAAATTCTGATAGGTCGAGTAGGCACTGCTTGTGTTTCTGTGAATCACTTACGGCTTAAATATTTACATATAATAAAATTGTAACAGGCAGATGTCTGTGCATTATAGATATTGAAGAAAAACTAGTATGGGGATCTTTATTAGATCGACAGAAGCCAAAACCACAGATTTTAGAATATTTTGTCTATTTGCATGTTCGTGTACGCATAACGCAAATGTATGGAAATTTAATATAGTTTTGATCGATGTATTGCTTGCGGTTTAGTCTAAAATATAAGCTCCATTTTATCCCAGGAAAATATTAAGGACTTATATGCCGGAAAACGTTTTCACGCGGGCGGAGCTGCGAGCAAATGCTAGTATACAATACTAATGAATAAAAGAGAGTATTGCTCAAAGTAAAAAATATACCAGTATACATATGAAAATATAATTTTTAGTAACTATTGTATTTATAATTCAATTACTACGTTCTTGAATCTCGGCTGTATAGGTTGGTAATTACTTAATATTACCCGCATCGGCACTAAAACTCGGTTTAAAAAGAAAACATTATTCTCACTAGAGCAGAATACTCGTTCAATGTGGAATTGTCTCTCGATTGACCTATTTGGTTTTCGTGTCGGCTCTCTAATATGGCTGTCCGGGACAAGACGTGACTATGTGGAAGCCGAAACTCTTTTTGCAAGCAGACAATCGTAAATTGGGATTATAAATAAGAAAATATCAATGAATATGATTTTCTCGAACGATTACATTGATTTTTGTAGCGCGTAGCGTTATAAAGTATGAAATTAAAGCGTTGCGTAGCATTTAAGTCTGATATACAATACGGGATAATTTCGTAGCACAAATCTTTCAGTTTATTGTAAGGGTAGTTTTACATTTTCATAATTCTAAAAGAGCACATTATTAATACACTATTAAACATACCAATATCATACGACTTCTTGATTTTGTTTTCCGATTCTGTATCTTTATTGTTATCTGCATGAATATGTTTTGTTTCTGTAAGCATTTGTAAATTATGTACAATACCGATGTAGGTAAAATCTAGGTTTGTGATAACTAAGTTTCATTTCACTTGATATCTGTTTGAAAAATATTTACAAAAAGAGCATTAAAATTAATCCCTGATTAGATCAATTGCTTGAAAATTACAGCAAAACACTTTATTTTTTACTTGGCAGACCTTTAATTCACATGGGTGATCTCAAAAAGTCTACGAATGCTTTAAACAATTTAACTAGAATAATTATAGCCTGGCCAAAATAAAAAAAAACTGTGCACTTTTCCTTTTTAGTTTCAAAGTTAACTTTGTCAGTGCTCCAATTCGAGAACATATTTTTTGTTTCTTCTAGAGCCAGTGTCTAAAATCTTATTGCCAATGTGGGAAATCATACAAATACGTGTCATATCGAATGTAGTTCAATATCTCCCAAAGCTTTCTAATTCAATGTTGCTATTTTACTGATTTTGTTGATGAATATTAGTGGTGCTAGCGATCAGGCGAGCTACTTGCAGGTTTCATAATTATGAGATTATTTTTTATTGAACACCTCGATTGCAGTTTTTGTAGTCATTTAGATCCCTCCAAAGATATGTAATTCTTAGGCACGACAGTAAATATTGTCATACATTTAAATTACCTGTATTAGCTGCTGAGGGTGAATGGAACACATGACTTGAGGTAACGGTTGCAACAGAACTGGCAAATCTGTCCCGAAAAGCGTCTGTCTCTGAAATTAAGCAAAGAAACTACCTTTGGAAACCCGTGTCTCGTTGTCAAAGGTAAACATGAAGATTATTTTGGATTTACAAAAGCAATCGACTTTATTAATGTATCTGCCGATTTATAACAAAAAGGAAATTATTTTCAGAAATATAAATAAGACAGATCCAATATACCTTCATTGTGGTAATCTATGTACATTTGAGTTCCCGCATCCATCAAAGCAGGCATTTGTAATTGTATATGATTTGCGGAACTTTGTATGTCATTTTTTATTTGAATAAATATTGGACTTGTACTTGTTGCTGAAAAAAGATATTTTAAGATAGAATATGAATTATGGCTACGTTCAAATATTTGAGAAAATGCGCCTGAGCTTTAGGAAATAAGGTCTATTTAAGTTTAAGGTTTGTCAGGCCTCACTTGTTTGTCAGATCGCGTAATGCGGAGGTATGTGAACGAATATAAACTATAAAAATATACATAGCGCGGGTTAACTGGGATTCGCTGGTGGTACATTTTATATCTGCCCGGATAGCGATCACTGTACACAAGGTGTTAAAAACCGCCATGATGACCTACGTAAGTCTGTCGCGTTCCGAGATCAGTATGTAACATCCGGATTCAAAAGGCCGGCATAAATCTGTCCACTGTCGAGGGTTAATCATCTCTCGTCAGTCGACATTCTATTGGACCCCACTCTACTCACTACCGTGCCAGTATAACAAAAAATCCTAACACCGCATGGTTTATAGAAAAAATACAGCTTAATATTTAATTTTACGCTTTTCTAAAGTTATGTATAGTTTATTACCAATTTTATTGATGATGTTATCAAATGTTTCTTCTTTGTTGCAGTTATTTTTGACTGTGGCAAATTTTTCGGGAGCATAAGAATGTTGCAGCATCATTTCAAAATTGTCCTTGTTTTTCTCTAAGAGAAATTTTTCTTCTGTAATAAACAAAATGTACGTTAGCACAATAACAGTTTACGCTAAGATACTAGATAATTGTAATTTCTCTTCTTTATTTGTGTGATTTGATAATTATTTATGATTTATTGTAAAATTAAATGAGTTGTAAAACTTACTTGAATTGTGTAGGAACGGAAACATGGATGGACCAGAATTTATTCTTGACTTTTTACTCATAGATTTACTCGTATTTGGTAAATCTAAAATATATTATAATTGTTTAAAGTGGTTAACTATACCTATTCATTTATTGATGAAGAAATTATTGTTAACCACGTTGGAGAAGTAGAGAATTAACATCCAGTAAATTTATAAGTGAATTATAATAGAAACAAGAAGAATCATAAACAAATTGGAAATATTGAATAAATAAAAAAAGAATGCAACAAATGAACACTTACCGTAGTATTTATTAGACTCAAATTTGATCAAAGCGGAGATCGCTGCAGATTTTTGCTCCCTCAAAACTGTACCAGTGCCTAAAAGCAAAAATGTGTCACTGTTACGTGAAGGAAATAGTTTCCGCGATTTATGAGGGTGAGTACTTAAACTGGCCGATCCACAGACGTATGCGCGGGTCCAATGTTAAGTCTGCGAAATGTATTAACATAATAGTTTTGTAAGAGGATGGAAAGACCACTTTACGGCGGGGATACTTGGAGACCAGCTGGATATAATGAAAATATAGGTTATGACATTTCAACAATATGAAACTGTAGTCAAAAATTATGAAAATAATGTTGAAATTGATTATTATTAATAGAATTTTCATAGCACATTCAATAAAGTTCCAAAACATCGACAGCTAAACAAGCAGATATCACGCCTTTGTTCCCGAAGGGGTATACAGAGTGTGCAACCATGGCACCCTACTTTTCAACGAGTGTTCCGTCCCATGATAGGATGGTCTGTAAACCCATTGCAATATCCAACATAAATTTCAGACTCTGAGCTGACGCTGAGGAGATAAACTCAAAGCCAAAATATAATATGATCTTTTTAGGCAAGAATAACAATCATGAACATAAATAGCTGTCAATCGGCTATGTCTGTGGGATTCTTGAGATGCAATTAGATATCCATATTGTTATTAAATAAAAAAAACGCCTTATTATTCCTTGCATTATTACAAGAATATCTTATTACTAATCGGTGTATATTTTGTTGTTAAACTTAAATTAATTGTTAGTTTTGTTATATTTTTCTTTAATGCAAGTAATCACTTATTGGATAAAGGCCTCCTCCAACCATTATTAATTATGAGCCAATAATAAATACCAAAACATACCTGTCTCCCTGAAGACGAGTAGGGTTGTTTGTACTTTAGCGTCTTCCCATATTATCGCACGTTGTAGGTAATGCATCATGCGAACTGGTGGAGTTGTTAGGATTTTAATGGAGATTAACTCTTGTATTAACTACTATCTTAAAAACTTTAACGGAGTTTATTGAACTGTTAATACAGTGATATAAATGTAATGATTTTAAGCATACAATTAATAGAATATTGAAGTTTTTTTTTAAAATGTTTTTTAAATATCTTACCTTTTTTCAACTTCGACGGCGATTTTGACCACAGAGCCCAGCGTTCTGCTGTTTTCTTCCATACGTGATTCCATCTTTTTCGACATATTCTTACCCAAAGTTGTTTCCGAAACGAATCCAACCGTTTCGTAACTAAGGAAAGGAAAAATAAATATCGTCACAACCTGAATATTGTATGTACGAGATCAGAATTAAAACAAAAAACCAATTTCCTATATGGTAGACAATTTAACTTATTGAACTTGACTAGTGATTCACTTTGCCCATGTAGCAAGACGGCAGTCAGACAACCTGGATAAATTGAATGTAGTAGGTAGAGTAGACGGTAAAAAACCTAGAATCCGATCACCTATTCGATGTTTGACGGCAATAAAATGAAATCCCAGTCCCCCGGATGCTCTGTGGCAGGCACAAGACAGGCTGGAGTGGAAGCAGCTCGTCAGCACCACCAAGACTTATCAAAGTGGGCACGACCTTCAGTCATGAAGAAAACGACATAGAAAAAGTGATTCACAACTACGATTACGCGAAGGATATTAAATATCAAAAGTTTTTTTTAAGTAAACAACTTGTAGTCGGAATATACGTTTGACGAGAAATCATTACTTCATGTGTATGTATTAACCCGTGAGGTAGCTGAATGTTTGCCGGCAAACATTGACAGCTACGCGTGTGACGGAAAAATAACCTTATTATGTAGTATATATGTAGTATATAAGGTTATAATCCCGTGACACACGCAAATGTCATGTAGCTGTCTTGGCTCGCCGGCGATTCACGAGAGACCAAGAGTTAAACTCACATCTGTACCGGATGCTGGGATACGTTCTAAATCGTCGGCATTTCTTACAACGTTCTTTTTTGCTGCATCTTGTTTTAAACTTTTGTCGGAGCAGTTGTTTCTTCCAGCAATTCGAGTTGTGATAATGTTGACGAGAATCTAAAATCGTAATATTCTGTTTTTAGTTTCTTCCTAATTTAACTTTAAGCTGTTAAGTACATGTTCATCTTATTGATTGTGATATAATTGAATCATGAAGCAAATGTTACTATTCACATCTCTATCTTTATAATTTTAATAGCAGCCAAAATTTTAAATGACTAAGCATTACATGGGAGTGCGCTATGATCCTTAAACACAAGACCGTACGTACCTATTACCTATCTACCTATAAGTATTTTTTAAAAGAATAACATACATTGCTTAAATAATTTAATACATTACTATTTTCATCATGTTCCCGAGAATTACGATGCAAGTATTTCAAAGCGGTTTCCTTATCATTTGATGGCGTCTTCAGTAAGTTTTCACTTCGACGAGACTTGCATTGCGGAGTCCAATCGTCGGCACTGTGTACCTCAAGTATACTGCAGTCATCTATCCGTTCTAGAGTACATTGGCTGGACAGTTCCTCTATCAGTTCAGTATCAGTTGCCAGAATACTGCTTACGGTTTTTGACGAATCACAACCTTAGAGAGAATAGGTAGTATATTTAGAATATTATGAAACTTTTTCATAGATTTCGTTTTAATTATACCCTTCGACCTATAAATAAATGTCAAGTGTATATGAACGATACGTAAAATAAAAAATAGTTTTCTACTGGTGTATGATATTATTGTCGTAAAGATTATCGAGTCACCTTCGAAATTAATTGTCTTTTGCAGTATCTCTGATGGACATTCGATATAAGATATATTTTCTTTGCGACATTCTCTATCTTGGTCATTAAGTTCTTTTACTTTTAGAATATATTCCTCATGTTCGAACAGTTCTGAAAATAATGCCAATTAATTACCGACGTTTACGAGCAGCAAGATGATTGTTAATGACCGATTTATCCAAACCCTCAACGTCAAAATAAAAGTGAAATTATGTATGTTACTAATATAATACTTAAGACTGCGTCTAAATTTTTAACACAAATAAAAAAATAAAGTTGAAGAGTCTGTTTGTTCTTTTTTACTTACTGGTCCAAGTATGAACATTGTTTTACAAAACGCAGCTATATATAAGAGTGTTTTTTTCAGAAACGGATATAATGTGTGTGGACCCAGGAGCAAAAGCTAGACTCTTTATGCTATCTAACAATGAATACTTACGATACGTACTATCTTTAGACAACCTGAATTGTTTGGTCCCGAACTCTGTATTTATTTCATTAATCTTACTGCTGTCGGCCAAACATTCTTCCTTTTTTACTATTCCTTGTATAGAAGGTGAAACAAAATGTATGAAAAATGGACCTTAAGCTATAACCTTAAGCCATGCCAATCATGTTCTACGATGCATAGCTTTTATATTATAGTGGCTATTGAGTAATTAAATATTTTGATCGACATTTAAAGATAGAACAAAAACTGTTATGATGATAAATTTTAAATTTATTACCTTCTTTTTCGATATCATTAGAATCATTGGAAAATTTTACGCTCGTCTTTTTGGTAACATTTATCTCATTATTCTCATGCGTACTTTTAACAGATGGAGCAGTTTGTTTCGAGTTGATAATAATAGCACGGCGCAGGTTTTCGGGGCTCGATGAGCGATATCCTAAAACAACCAATATGAAAGCAACGAGTTTATTAAAAATAAATTATGAGATCTTGTCGGCATCTCGCAGTGTTATGTTTGATTAAATTGTTTTATATTTTGAGTTAATATTTGGGTGAATTACTTTTATTCAACAAAAGGTTAAATACCCGATTCATTGTCCACTCCTAAACATTCAACATCCGAGGTGATCCATTCTTTGACGCTTTCGTTTGTGGTTTTGTAGATTTGTTGGATTAAATTAATTCGATCTACCACGAGTGTTGAATCATCATAGCTTGTATCAATTTCTGAAAGAAAATATTGTTTTTATCACCAAAGAAACGAAATAGTAAACTATATACGCTGAGTTATTTATTAGCTTATTAAATATATTGAAATATAAATTGACGCCAAGATCTTCTAATGCGGATTTGTAGATATTATAATAATTTTGACTCTAGGTTACTTACATTTTCTAAAAATCAGCCTTGTTTTATATGCTGTAGCCGAAGAAGGCTGTGCCACTGTTGGGCACGGCCTTCTTCGACTACTGAGAGGGATTAGGTCTCAGTCCACCACGCTGGCCTAAAACGGAATGCGGTTTGGTAGACTTTACACGCCCTCAAAATTTCTATAGAGAATTTCTCAGGTATGAGGATTCCTCACGATGTTTACTTTCACCGTTAAAGCAAGCGATAATTTACAATGAATAGACACATAACTTAAGAAAAGACAGAAAAAAAAAACGAGGTTGTGCCCCTGAAATTTTAGCCTGTGGACACTAGTTTCGGCAGTTCGTTCCATACCCAACTAGGCTATCCGCTTAATCTCTTTATGAATAATGTTATATTCAATCTCTTTATTAATTGTATACTTACCGACATCACAGAGGGGTGACTCTCTGTGATCGCTATCAATGGAGTGCCTTAATTGTATTGCTGGATTAAATTCAAAGGAATTTAAGGGCGTGTTCAATGACATGAACCAGTCTGAAAATGTAATTATCTATACAAATATCCAAATCGATTTAATATAATATTCAAATATTCTTCACAAAAGCTTTTGAGTTAAGTTCATACACAACATAAGTGATATCATGTTCTGTATAACTATAGCTAGCTACGATATAGATTCTATGGTTAATGCTGATTACAAACCTAGTTGTAGAATTTATTTACCGTGAAAACGATCAGTCTCTATCAAACTGTCCGGTCTATATATCTGTCCTAACGTCGGTATAGGTTTCGCTGACACTACAGATGTTGCCTGAGTCCGATCTTCGGGACATAAATCTGTAGTAATATATGATGTTATTGTTAATTTTGTTTCGAAAATTGCTGCTCACGTTTCATACGAATAATAAATCTGCGGTAAGCCCTTGCCATTGCTGCGAGAAAAACGTTTGAGTATATTGAAAGTTTTATAAATACGTAATTGGATGAAATAAATTGGACATTACCGGCATTGATTAGCATTTGAATTCTTTGTATATTCTTAGCTTCGAAAAGATGTTCAGATTGTTTTTTCAAGCTTGCGTTATCTGTTATTGATTCTTCATTTATATCCTTGCGTCGAGGAATACCGCTCGGTTTCTGCTTGTCTGTAAAAAGCATTTTTTTTCTATTTCGATGTACTATTTTAAATACATAATAATGTCAAAGATTATGTACTCACGTGGTTCATTACTTTTTGGTTTTTGTATTCGGTTCGACCGTTTATTGGTACCGATAATAATGTCACCTAAAAGGGATTTTAATTATTACACGGTTATGGGAAATAAATAATTGTCCACAAAAACTGAAATAATAATATCAGCCCTGTATTATATACTTGCCCACTGCTGAGCACGGGCCTTCTACTACTGAGAGAAATTAGGCCTTAGTCCACCACGCTGGCCTAGTGCGGATTGATAGACTTCACACACCTTCGAAATTCTTATAGAAAACTTCTCAGATGTGCAGGTTTCCTCACGATGTTTTCCTTCACCGTTAAAGCGAACGATAAATTCACAAAGAATATACACATGATTTTAGAAAAGTCAGAGGTGTGTGCCCTTGGGATTTGAATTTGCGGACTTTCGTCTTGGCAGTCCGTTCCACACCCAGCTAGGCTATCGCCGCTTAAAAAAACTGAAAAGCATATTAAATCCAAACATTTCTTTATGCGCTCAGAGTCGATTATCGCCTTTAATGTGTGTGAAAAACGATAAAATGAGTCAAGCGACCGAAGCAAGCTCTCCGCTGTATTGGACGTCGAGTGTTACTATGTAGATTGAATTGATTGTTTTTTTTTCTTTTCTCCAATTATTGCTTATAATGATACTATAGTTTAATATACGCTAACTTATTAGCGTATATTAAACTATAGTGATCAAAGTAAATTTAAAAAATATAATACCTGCATTATCTTTTCCGTTTTGTTTGCAAAGATTCTTGTTAGTTCTGTAGAAGGAAGAATTTCTTACAAACCTTGGTAGCTTACTTGTGCATTTTTTCTTATTTTGTTCGATAATATTTTTGTTTTTCACTGAAAGAACACCTTCGTTATTTCTAAACATGATTTGTAAATAATCGAGAAATAGCAGACTTACCGTAGGTGGTCATTAACTTATCACCAGATTTGGCAAACATTGGCTTATGCAGTCCATGAGCCTGCAATTTGGTTGATTCAACAACTTGTTTTGAATTTTCAATTTCCATGTTCGGTTTTATTTATAAAATGTTAGATCAAATACCGAAATAAACTTTAGAGTCCAAAATCAAGTTACAATTATTATGAAAAACCTAAATAGAAAACACAAAATAATGTTTAATTTTTATATTTTATGGAAAAATTGAATGAAACATTTTGACATCAATGTCAAAATTGTTTTCTTTTAATTTTGTTATCCTCCTTAATGGCTTAGAAGAAGTAGAGTCTTTACTGGAAATTCTTAGTCCTTGTTGGGTTGTTCATTTTTGCTTGTACTAGGTAGCTGTTGTGAATTTATTTCTTCCAATTTTCTCATCAAATCTTCTTGAACACTGTCGACTATTTCTTTTAAACTCTTAGCTGTAATAATCATAGATACATTAATATTTCCTCAGATTAATTAAAAATAAGTGATGTTGATGATAAATGGAACGTGGCAAGTTATATAACGTCGTATTATACCTCCTAGATGTAGACCTTGTATTGGTATTTTGGCAACTTGCGAAAAAAGTCGGTCTAAACTTTAAACACAAACCTGTTTTTTGATTAAATTCCTCTGCAATTAGAGAAATCTTTTTTAAAGTCCCGACATGTTTCTCTATTTCACTGGCTACATCATGTTCACACCCAGTGTTTACAGATGCGTCTTGCATCATAGCTCGTCTTCTTTTATCAACTGCTATCTTTAGCACTTCGCTATTAACCAAAGGCATTTTAGGCATCTTGAATGCTGATTTGTGCGATGCTATATCCATTTCTTCAATAGGTTCATCATCAATAAGTATCCCTGTTAAAGGTGGTAAGGCCACGGTATCCTTCGATATGAGTTCGGGAGCGAATGATTGAAGCGTTTCGATTTTCATCGGGGAATCTTTCTTTGGCGGTGTTCTTTTCGAAAATTTTATTGGTAATGCATTTGTGATGCTTTCTATGATGGTCTCTGTTAAATAAAAATGAATTAAACAAGGAAATTTGCATAATTTACGGTTGATAGATGCGGACAAACATAAGTTATTTTACAAACGCTAAGCAGCAAATCTGGTTTCTTTAGTATGTATCTTTTATATACTTACGAACAATATTTTTGGGAGACTCTTCTTCTTGTTTCTTTTTCATCGCTAATTTCCTTGTGAGTTCTGCCAGGAACATTGAACAAGTTGGACCTTTAAATACAATAATGATATCATGAATAAAAATATTTATTTCGAATATACGAAGTGAGATGGAATTTTATTAAATTTACCTTCGCTTTTGCGTTTCTTTGCAGTTTTTGGTTTGACGGCAGGTTTTTTGTTTTTGCCTTTGTAACGTGCTGGTTTATCCATGGCTGTAAATTAATATCATATAGATATTTCAAAGAAAACCTATATTAGATCTTATATCATTTGATATACGCTTCTTCTTTCCTTGTTTTTCTCCTTTTAACAAACCGTAGTTCCTTTATAATATTTATAAGATCTCTTTACAAGAATAACCCCAGTGAGTGTGTTTATTCGTGCTATTGACATATCTGGCTGCAGTTAAGCTCTACCGAAAATCTTTACACGAATTTGGATATTGTTAAAGTGAATTCATTAAAAATATAATATTTATGCTATTTTTGCATAATTCAGACGAATTGCCAAAACATTAGGTGTCGTTAGTAGATTATATTAAATCTTTACCATTATCAATGAATGCCAAGTTGTATTATTATTAATATTATGAGCCCTGTATTGTATACTGTCCCACTGCTGTGCACGGGCCTCCGCTACTATTGAGAAGGATTAGGTCTTAGTGCACCACACTGACCTAGTGCAGATTGATAGACTTCACATACCCTCTAAATTCCTGTACAAAATATCTCGGGTATGCAGATGTCCTCACGATGTATCCTTCACCGTTACAGCAAGCGATAATTCATAATGAATATACATAAAAAAATTAAGAACTCGGAGATTGTGCCCTTGGGTTTTGAACCTGCGGATATTCGTCTTGGCTGTCTGTTTCACAACCAACTAGGTTATCGCTGCTTTCAAGATTTATTAGCATAAACACAATAAGGTATACATACCCCAGATAGATGCTTATATCGATTTGATTTTCGAAAATCTGGTAATACAATATCAAATTAATTGTGGATAATACATAATCGATTACTGCGGGAAGTCCCGTATCTACGGGACCCCCGGGCGATAATTTATTACCTACTTTGCTTTCTCCAATAAAACTATAATTTTCAGAAGTTTAACGTGACATCCCGTGACACACCATGACATCCAAAATGACATTTAAATGTCTATAGTCATCGGATGTGAAGTTATTGAGAAAGAGTTTTATAGGCAGGAATAAAAACTAGTTTTTAGTCGAGCCCCGTCCGCGTCTCTTTCTTTAATTGAATGACTCATAGTAACCGTGTACTTTTGAGATAAAAAATTATCTAAGGCAATAGTTTCTCATCTCATTCAAATATTTGTTATTTTTATATTTTAAAGCTTCTGTTATTTGGTACTATTTTGAAGATAATTCTTACAAAGTCTTTTCAGTGAACGAGGTTTTGCTGCATTTTTTATTAGAAATACGACCAGTACTTATGGAAATGAGACAATTTGATTTTTTTTGTTATTTTTATTTCAATCATCAAAGTTCTTCAATGTCGTCAAAATTTAGAAGATTACCTGAAAGAGAGATAGCTTTTATTAATAAAAATGAACTTAATAAAGTAATGGTATGAAAAAACGAATTACTAAAACAAATACAAAAAAAAAAAATCATAACATAAACGTGATGTCAACTTATCCAGGTAAAGAGGGAAAAACTCAATTTTACAATTATTATGCTGAATGTTACGCCAAATATCTATAATAGCTTTTGCCCGCGGCTCCGCCCGCGTTAGAAAGTTTTTCGGGCTAAAGTATTCCGTTATAAAAGTCACGCAATATATTTTCCCGGGAGCCTATGTTCTTTCCAGGGTCTCAAACTGTCTCCATAACAAATTTCATCTTAATATGTTGGGTAGTTTTTGAGTTAAATACGTTCAGGCAGTCGGATGCAGCGGGGGACTTTGTTTTATAATATATTTTTGTAGAACTTTTTAAGAGGAACAATCCCGTCATACATCATTGTTGCATAACTTTAACTGTTTACGCAGCGCACGCAACGGAAGCCCTCAAAACTAATAAATTTTCTCCGTTTTTGCAACATGTTTCATTACTGCTTCGCTCCCATTGGTCATAGCTTGATGATATATACCCTATAGCATTTCAAAAACAGAGTGCTATCCAACACAAAAATATTTTTTTCAGTTCGATCTGATAGTTTCTGAGATTAGCTATTACTGCTCCGCTCCTATTGGTCATAGCGTGATGATATATAGCCCATAGTACTCCACGAACAAAGAACTATCCAACACAAAAATATTTTTTCAGTTTGAACCGGTAGTTCCTGAGATTAGCCATTACTGCCCGCTCCTATTGGTCATAGCGTAATGATATATAGCCTATAGCACTCCACGAACAAAGGTCTATCCAACGCAAAAAGAATTTTTCAGTTTGGACCGGTAGTTCCTGAGATTATCCATTACTGCTCCACTCCTATTGGGTATAGCGTGATGATATATAGCCTATAGCACTCCACGAACAAAGGGCTATCTAACGCAATAAGAATTTTTCAATTTGGACTGGTAGTTCCTGAGATTAGCGCGTTCAAATAAACAAACAAACAAACAAACTCTTCAGCTTTATATAATAGTATAGATTACAAATATTAATACAGCGAACGAGTTGCATTAATTAAAAAAAAAAACGCTAAAATACTAAATAGTTACACAGTCAAAACAATATATATCACCATTCAATTCTATATCTTACCTTTGACTTACTCCGGAGGCGTAACAGGTTTCTGAAAACGAAATTTGTCACACTTTGATGTCATTGGCTTTTAAAATTGAATTTCTAGACGAAACTCCACCGGCGGTATCAATTTTAACAACTCGAGTGGAATTTCACAGGGGGATCTCAATGTATTGAGCCACTGTCCCGGAAAAACGTGTGGGCTGCTATTTATTGTACACACACTTTATCGGATATTTACCGGCGGGACACGGTGTAAACTTGGACAATATCGACTTTGCATGGTAACAATAAGTCGGTATATTAAGTTTACTCGAATGTTTACTATAAGGACCCACAAAATTGTATTGAAATTTGATTCTGCATGGTAATAATAAATCTATTTATTAAGTTTGTTCGAATGTTTACAATTTAATGGGTATTGTGTTGAAATTCGACTCTGCATGGTAACAATAAGTCGGTTAATTAAATTTGTTTGAATGTTTACTATTTGGTGGGTATTGTATTGAAATTATATAATTAGTTAGTAAACATTTCCTATACTATTACAAAACCATAGTTTTCTGATGTTATTAATTTATCAAAATACAGAAATATGGATTATTAAAAACCATTAGTTAGTATTATCGGTGAATACATAAATCATTATTGATACTTATATTTTATTAATGAGTATTTAAGCTTTAAATAAGAACATTGTCCGTATACGTCAACATTCGCTTATATAATTTACTGCAAATAGTTGCTAACTAACGCTCTACAACCTGATACTGGACAAGATCGGTGAGTCCGTGTAAGAGTAAAGCAAGAAAAGAAATCACACATCGTTAAACAGCTGCTTAAGAGTGCTTAGAAATAAGAGCTCAGTTAAATAACGGATACGATAATATTGGTTAGTCCTCTGACTATCGTTGAAAAGGTAAAAAGAAGTACTATATAATACTAGCTGTCCCAACAGACGTTGTCTCGTCTTAACTATGAATTTGCAGCGCGCATTTTGTCAATCGCTGACAGTTATTTCAAACAATTGACAGTTATATCAAATTAATAATTTCGTTAAGTTTTCTCAAATTTTCCGTGCAATTTGTGGAATTTTTTCTTTCGTAAGAACCTTCTCCTGACAATAACAAACACAACAAAAAAAATAAATAGTGAAATCGGTCCAGCCGTTCACGCGTGATGACGTGACCAAGGGAAATTCTACCACACATAGTGCAAGCAATCAGTTTTTGTGCCTGGTATTGTTAACTGTGTGTGTGTGTTTGTTTTTTTTTTCTTTTATACTTTTTTGTTGTATTTATGTGTGTGTAGAGAAATAAATGGTTTAAATGGTAAAAAAAAAAAAGAAAAAAAAAAAAAAAGGGATTCATTTTTATATATGTAGATTAATATAGATTAATTAATTACGTCAATTGCTGTAGATGGTTCGCGGCTGGGGATGGGAGGTCGCTGGACTGTTGCTGGTTGCGGTGCTTTTGGGTTTGATACGTTCTCCGAATGCGTTTGCGTTAAGCTGGTCCCCGTCAATGGCGTGCTCACTGGATACTCTAAACAAATATTTTCGTGCAACATGTTAATTATTCCTAAGACATATCAATATTGATTATTAACAATTTTCAGACAAATGCTTGACTCTTGATGTTTGATCAAGTGTTTTAATTTATGAATAATAGGCGTCAAATTATTAATAACTATATCAAGAAGCATTTCTGAGATTACAATATTACCAGGCATAGTATGATAGCTTTCATGTGCATCGAAATACTCTTCTTTAGAGGGCTCATCTACTGATGGGACCATGGAACTGACTTCCGATACGCTTACAGACGAGTCACTTGGATCTCTTTTGATGTGCGGCGAAAGACTTTTCTTTTTTTTCTTGTGTTTCTTTACCTTTTAGTTTAAAAATAAGATTAATAATATTTACTTTTGCCATAATATGTATTTTTATGTGCAGCAATTCAAAACTTTTAGTACGAACATTAGTTATTATCAAATGCAGATCTTTGATGGTAAAAATGACGTCAATTTGCATTATAGCTGTATTATGACAATTAAAAAATATTCGGGAAAATTTCACACTGTCATTTGCAGTAAGTGGAATAATATTATTAGAAGTGACAGTAGTTATAAAATACTTAAACACTCGAAAGAGCAGACTAGCTCATTGCCAAGTGTACACTATTGAGTCAAACGCAGCAGTCATTTGTGTCACATATCTCTCTACTGCTATACTTTCGTAGTTTCTGCTAAACTGTAGAATAACTTCGTGTCATTTATAAATTTTGTCATTTTAAAGATGATACAAATATAAATGTTTAATATAGTTCTAATGGATTCTTTGGGTAAGGGCCAATTTTTCCATCAGCAAATAAAAATGATCCGTCAAATAAATTATAACCTGACGGAATTGAGACGTCAAACTATTTAACTATACGGACATTTTGAATTTATTTATGTTGTATTTTATCTCATAATATTTTTATGTGACATTTGAGAAATCAACCATAAAACTATTATAGATCGAAATATAAATTAGAATACAACTTTACACTGCGAAGTAGTCATATAA
The DNA here is from genome assembly GCF_014839805.1 of Manduca sexta. Lineage (NCBI taxonomy): Eukaryota > Metazoa > Arthropoda > Insecta > Lepidoptera > Sphingidae > Manduca > Manduca sexta. The sequence continues at coordinate 8,600,055 of NC_051140.1, forward strand.
TTTTAACGAAAAACATACGTCGAAGAAAAGCATTAACACCCAGAAAATATCGCTTTGTTGGCAAATCTAAGACCCCTCACGATAAGACTTAATAAATTTGTTATTATACGCGTGATTAATCTACTGTGAATATTAATAACGATAATTACATTAACATTTGATTCAGGTGCTACACTGTCAGTTCCAGGTTCGTCTTTGATCAGTTCGTGAAGCTCCAGAACAAATGGTTCTTGCACATCGAATATTGCTTGGTTCGACGATGATGAAGAATCTTCGGTGTCGGTTAGATCTAGAATATCTTCTATGCCTGGTAGAGCTGAAAGAGTAGAAACATCATTTAGAGATTTCTTTAAGTCAATGTGCTCTAAATACGTCATCGGTCTCTCAACTAAACACGCAGTGGTCTCTTCGCTTCCTTATATCAGAGACAACATAGTGCGAAAAACAACCATAAACGAAAATAATACAGTGATATACGATCGAGAATACAGTATTAAAAGATAACGAACGGAGTGAAAAGAACTATCGGTATAAATATCGGTAGCAAAAGAGATGCGAAGATTAAAGTTTCGCTCAATGTATTAAAACAAAACAAACGAATGTAGTCTATAGTCGATCGTAAATAAAACCACCCTTAAAATGTTATTACGTGTTTTAGCGTGACACGGGGGAAGTTTTCGTTTCGTTCAAGTCTTAATTGTTTAAAAGCACCTTTAATGCTTCTGTTTTCGCCTGGCAATGATAATAATGTTGATGGAAGCAATAAAATTAATAACTACATGAAGAGATGTTTTTATAATTTGACCATAATATTTAGCAAGACCCCTAATTTAAATAATTGTTATTTTATAAATGCGATGGTTTATGAAATGTTTCGATGTTTGTTTATAAGCGCCGAAAAAGCTAAACGGATTGGGATCAAGTTTAGCACAAAGGTAGATCATGCCTTGAATTACCAAATAGGCTGCTTTTTATCCCGGTAACTAGCTCCCGTGGGAAATGATTTTTTTATTTGATTATCTAATTGATGGGGCTGGAGTCGTACAGACGACGCAAAGGATCTCTAAGGTGATTAAGGTAGGTGAAAAGGGTATTCATGCGGGCAAAGCTACGAGCAACACCTAGTTTATAAATATTATTCACATCTATGTGTCAGTTTTGTTCGGGTTTATTTTAATGTTAAACACTTTTAACAAATATTTATAAATTTATTTTGTAGAATAAATGAAAAAAACGTACAACCATTTTATTTAAAGTCAAAGGAACCAGAGAGAGTATTCCCCGTAAAAGACAATATATTCCCTTTTTTTTAATTCAGAAATTAAAACCAAAACCTATTTATTTTTAACAAGTTTAAGCAGCGGGTTTGATTACATTTGCTGCAGGTTTCATTTTTTTAACGAGTCATTGCAAAAGGCACTAGATTCTCGTATTACAGAGAAGCATACTTACAAACATTTTTGTTATCCATTTTTATGTGGTAATTTTGAGTTGTATTTATGTAATTTTGTTTATGGGCATCTCGTATTTATATGACTTTCATGTTGAAATATAGTTTTTATTCTTGGTTTTGATAAATGTTTGCACGTAATAATTTTGCACAATATTTGACGAATATGTCTAATTTGACAAATTCATTCTATATTCAAAAAAAATATAATTTGTAAGTTACAACTGCGGAGTTTTGTAATGTTATACTGCTAGAAACACACAGATATCTACAACCATTTTTGCAATAATGATTTAGCGTTTTTAATATGTATTTGTTTGATAATTAACTCAAAACTAAAATAGTGTTTGGTACTTATAACAAAATAATTACTTATTTACTTACCAAAAGACACTTAGACAACAGTTTTAATCAAATTAGTTAACTAATAAGCATAAAAATATAACTAGCGAAATGCAATGATTGTGAACGTCATTCCGAAATCCGATCCTAGGCGAAAACGTATCGCCAACGCAGTGGTCCGCAGGCCAGCTGGTTTAGTTTGGCGCCCTTTTTTTTTCTTTTTTTTCGCTTGACTGACCACATCACCTGGCTGATTAATGATTAATTAATGTATAAAATATTGCGTTGACTGAAAATCAATTTTAAATACTCATCACTACATATACGCTTTCTTTGTTTTAATACAGTAATTAATAAATCGACGTTAGTGTGGTTCCATTAGAAAAAAAAATGCAAAACAAAAATACAATAATATATAATTGTGGTAAAGATACTTTAGATTTAAACATAATATTATTTATTCCTAATGTCCCACATTGCACAGCCTTGCCTTTCACTCAGCAAATTAAACCTTAACACAGCGAATTAAATATGAAAGTATTAACGTATTTAAAGTCTTTGTTTACACAAGGATAAGGTCGCGTCAAATAAAGCGACATTTATTTTTTACACACGCCATAAAACTTGGAATGGACGTTGCCCTCTGTTGAAAGGTTTACGACGCGATTGACAGTGACCTCAGATATTCTGAGGGTGATTTGTGAAAATTTTATCAAGATTTTACTTAAGTAACGTAAAAGTAGAGATGAAATGTACAGAATTTTGCGACGAATACTTCAGCATTTTAGACGAAGATATCACTTTATTTGATGAAGTTTAGAAAAAGTTAATTTGTATGTCTTCTGGGTATAGGAGAAAGAGAATTAGAATGACTGAGAATGTCATTGACCTTGAGCTTTCCCTCAAAACGTCCTGATATATTTCCAAATAAATTAATTAAATATATATCTGAACCTGGGATAGAGATCAGTTCTTGAAAAGTTATAAAGAAGAACCAGTATAATGAATGAAGTAAGTCCTCCTTCAAAACTATTCGGACTTCGTACAATGAACGGGTATAATCCTTCTTAATATTATTATAAATGCGAAAATTTGTGTGTTTGTATGTTTGTGAGAAGTAAAGTTGAAACGGCTAAACAGGATTGGATAAAATATGGCACATGGAGAGACTATGTCCTGAAGAAACATACAAGCTACTTTTTATTTCGTTCATTTGTTGGTTTCTTTTTCGAGGCACGAGCACGGGCACGGCAAAGTGACTACTGCACCTGATAATAAGTAGAGGCAGGTCTAATAGAATGATGACTGACAAGAGATGATTATCCCTCGGCAGTCGGTACAATTATGCCGGCCTGTTGGAACTGAGTCAAGTAATAATTATAATAGTCTGCCCTACTATTTTATTTATATTGATAAGGCTATTTAAACTTTAAGCAAATGATATACGCATTAAATAACTATTGATTAACGATATAACACTATTTTCATGTCTTTTATAATACTTTCGAACATAAATAATACTTAAGCCAAAAAATTACACAGTTCGTGCTATTTTATATAAATATAATATTATTATGAATTGTTTTTATTTTACACACTTTCTATACATAATTAATGTATAAAGAAGGATTTAATGCCGAAGGCATTCTTTATCAGCCAACCTTTGGGTGATGCAGTGATGAAACAATATAGGGAGGTGCAAAAAATATATATATTATGGAAAAAGAAAAAAATAATACCAAAACAATATATATCATATTGTTATCATCCGATCGTAAATTATAACGATCATGTATTCAACGTTTTCAATATTTAATTCATAAAATATCAAAGAAGGTACCTACCTAATATTACTTATAGACAAATTCTTTTCCATTCAAAGGGTAAAGTTTTGTACGATTCTTATAAGAGATATCGTGAAAACTTTCATAGCATACACATATTAGATTTATTCCGAATGCTTACCAAGCGCAACTTGTAAAACCTGTCAAGATAATGCTATGTGCGACGAGGGAGAGTGCGGTGGCCACACGAGCTAGCAAATGTAGGATATTACGATATAAAGTGGAATTGATAATCAATGGAATAAATTGTTGGTGGTAGGATATATCCGCCCAGATAGCGACCACCGTACTCAATGCTAAAACCCACCATAGCGGCCCACGTAAGTGTGTCGCATTTCGGGATCAGCCTGAGTATACCCGGTTCCAACAGGCCGGCATAATTGTGTCGACTATCAAGGAGTAATCATCAATCGTCAGTCGATATTATATTGGACTCCACTCCACTTACAATAAAGTACAGTGGAGTGACATTGCCATGCGAATATAAAAAAAATTGGAGTCTATAAATTATAAATAAAGTCACATGAATAATTGTAATAATTCACATAATGAGACTGAAAAGATGAGAAGTATATTGTATTTAGTATACGAGTATATGAGTTTGTAGAAAACCGAAAAATTTCTTATGTTTGCGCGATTGTTGGACATCGAAATAAAAAAAAATCGGATTTTATCGCGGTTTTTAATATTTTAATTTCCTCCCGACTTTACGAAGACTACAGCCTTCATGGTCACGGGGCGGTCGGGTAGGTCATCTGAAAGTTACAATATCTACCAATATTTAAAAATTATACATTTTTTTATTATTTGTTAATGACGCTCCGATCTACGCAAAATGAGCTCACAGTATCTTGAACGTGGCCATAAAGGATACAAAGTCTGAAACGTCTTGAGAAACTACTACTTATATTTCGATCGTAGAAAACCTGTTATCATTTTTGATGACCTATGAAAACACCGAGAGGGAATCTACACTTACCTAAGAATTCACTTACTTTTTTTTAATTTCAGCTTGACTAAAACCTGAACTATCTCAATAACTACTATAGCAGGTGAATTTATAGCAGTGGGATAGTAAATTTAATTTAATGTTTTTACTGTTGATGCAATTAATTAGCATTATATTTCGATATTTCGCTTTAAATAATTCTATCATTAATTATTTTAAAAATTAATGTAACTTGTCTGTCTAGCTCGTTGCAATAAAGTTTTAATACCTCGTTTTTTACTACACGTTTGTTCACACCCTACAAATACGATTTCTCTAAAGAATTTGAATAGAAACTGCAGCCAATAACAAGTTGTCTCGTGTCGCGAGCAGCCGTTATCGAGGATCGCAGGAGCTCGGATGGACCGTGAGAATGCTCGCGTGGTCCTTCGAGCCACCGTCGCATCTACCTTCCTATCTAATTTTATAGGATTTGAATCAATTTACGTAATTTTTTATTTGTTTACATTTTAAATAATACGCAGCGAAAATTTTTGCAGATTTTACTAAACGTTAATAAACTTATTTCTTATTTAAATCATATGAATAATACAGTTTGTGATCATGTTTGTTAGAAGTAAACGCAGAAATCGCTGGACAAATTGCGATGAAATTTGGCGTACTGGTAAACTTTGTCTTGTATTAATACATAAGATAATTTTTATCTTGCTAATTTGTTCAAGTGGGAAACGTCAGAATGTTCCTTATCAAATATTTAGCGAGGAAAGGCTTTTCATACGGGTAAAATTCGCAAGCAACGCCTCGTATTTTATATTACTACGTTTGTTAATCCATAAAGTGCACGCACCACTCAATATCTGGATTTTCAAATACTGATTGTTTTCATCTGTACATTGAAGTGATTGCATCGAGTGAAATATTCCGAATATGAAATTCCAGTTTAGCAATAAAGACAATATGGCGGGTATGCTGTGTGCATTTTACACATCCTGTATTTTATGGTGTTTGCCGCAAGATGTTTACGATGCTTAGGTAGGTTGACAATTTCCTTTGATCTGCCAGTCGTTTGCTACTGAGCCATTATAAATGTTATTCATGAGCTAAGTGTTTACCTGAACTCAGATGAATACGCTTTACGATACTCGTCACAAAAAAGGTTCGTATCTGAATACTTCATCAGCTTATTTATGTGTTATTTGGGTATATTACTGTCTATTCAGAACCATAAATATATTTTTTCATATGATTAGAAAACAAGCTACTTATACGTTTAATAGTCTTTCAAAAAGTAGGAATATTACCTACAACTTTCATTACATAGTACTGTATAACTACTGTTATTTATCTTATTTCTTAATAAGCATTAGGTACCTAATGTATGAAATGTATGTTTGAGATTAGTTTCACACTGTGTTTTATTTTCTTATATTGAAAATGAACTTTCGTTATAGGTTAATAAATAAATACATTGTACAAATAGATTTCAGTAGCGAAGAGTCCATATTAGCTGATTCCTTTCGTAACTTATGTAAAATCTAATTATCATTAGAAAAAATTGCAGACCGTATTTATGCATATTAGTACCAATAAATTGTGTCAGGTTCCTTTTCGGAATGTTTCACCCTTCGCCACTGATAGGATTGTCAAGATCACAGCATGTGGCACTCTATAGACTATACTTACCCATGTTGGATATCGGTGTTAGTGTGTGAATACAACATATACATAATATGTATGTATACCTACATTTATGAAAACAATCGTTTTTTTATTGCTTTGAATAACGAGACGAGCTTGCCGTTCGCCTAATGGTAAGCGATACGACCGCCCATTAACAGTATAAACACCATCCAACACCTTGCATTACAAAGTATTGTTTGGTATTCTAATACGCTCGCCATCTTGAAACATGAGGTGTTTGTCTTATTATGTCCAGTAGTTACACTGGCTACAATGTCCTTCAAACTAGACCACAACAGTGACTACACACTGCTGCTTGGTGGCATTTTCAATTAATATGCTTTAAAAAGTATCAGGCAAAATAAACTGCAGAAAGTTAATTCATATCGCTTTAATTCAGCTATTCCATTTATTTCAAACACATTTATCGTACAAGCTGGTTCGTGAAGTCGCGAGTCGACATGAAAGAATTTCAACAGTCCAAACTCTACTTAAACTTTATTTAATATCCTGGCAAAGTTGTATTAATTGTTCGTGCAGTTAATTAACAGTACAGTTCGTTGATAAATGTAGGTCAAGATATTTCGTTATTCCAGTTAAACTTCCTGTTTCTTTATTGGCTAACAATTGGGTTCGTTAACCGGATTTCGAGTAATATCGTAAATTTATTCACTCGGAACGGGTTTTAAGTCGATTTAAATACACCTATTTCGTATTCCTTCGCAAATGGAAATGAATATGGGCTTTTGTTTCCCATAAACTTATAGCACGTAAATAAGATTTCTGATTAAAAAGTAAGTGATGATGTTAATTCTGAAGCACCATGTGGTACATTACCGAAAACCACTGAACAATAGCAGCGATACCCCCGTTGGTTGTGGAATCGACTGTTAAGATGAATGTCCATTGTCCGTAGTGTCTTAGGTCACACACCACTGACTTTTCTAAAATGATGTGTGTATTCTTTATGAATTACAGCTTGCTTTAACGATAAAGGAAAACATCGTTACAAAACCTGAATACCTGAGAAATTCTCTATAGGAATTTTGAAGGTGTGTGAAGTTACCAATCCACACTAGGCCAGCGTGGTGGACTAAGGCCTGAACCCTTTCAGAAGTAGACAAGGCTCGTGCCCAGCAGTGGGACAGTATATCCAGGGCTGATATTATTTTCTACATGCTGAATAATAACATCAATTGCGCTGCTGACAATACTTAGAACCATTTTTCAGTCCATACAAAAAGGTTAAATGATAAACACATTTTTATTACATAAAGTATCACGATGCCTCTTAATAAAATCGCTATGCGTTTTGTTCGAATATTATTGAATAATTCAACGCGCGCCATACACAGGTTGATACTTTCGCATCTTTATTCATGTCCTTTATACTTTTATATGGGAAATTTGCATTTTATTGAGTGCGAACTTGTGATTTTTAAAGTTTCTGGTGAGTTGTCAATAAATATTTTATCAAGATATATTTTCATCAACTGAATTGGAAATATTAAACTTGACTTATAAGCGTAGTTAGGCTTTTGGTCTTATTAACAAAAATGCGTTTCGTTAAGGAAAAAACATTGATCATCTTAAGCGTCTGATATGGAGATCCACGCGTCCACTTCTTCTTGTGTTCTTATATAAGAAATAAATAAGTTCGGGGAATCGTAGGTAGTACATCGTCAGTGCAAGTATTAGTTCTGCTGCTGTCTACCCCTTGCTCTAAATATAGGTGCCACTTCAAAAAATATCAAAAGACAGCATAATTTAGCATTTCTAGTTCGTAAGTACGTATCATAAAAAACAGGTTTTCCGAAAGTTTTTTCGATTTATATGAAAGTTATTAGGTCATTTATAAAGTTGCTTTTAGGAACAAAGATACAAAATAATGTATTTGTTTACTGTTTTGTCCCGCTATTTGTCATACTACATCTACATAAATCTGGCTTGATGTTCGAATTAGTTTTGTTTTCTTGCAGATAGTACCTAACCTTATATCAAGTCTCTAGCATATTTGTGTGAATATTTTTAGCTATCCTTAATATTAGGAAAAATGTGCAACAAAGATAACCAAAAATCGACCGTATTTTCATTAGAGTGGAAGCTCATTAAAAAATGTTAAAATCTAAGAACTTATGTAAGACATTACAATTAGGAATTATTTTAAATCTCTTTTAATCGTAATACCTATAAAGTGAGTGCGAAGATGATCCAAACTAGGGGTCACTATCCGTCGTCAACGCTACGCTTCAGTTATACCCCAAACAGTTTAGCGCGGAAACGTTAATTTTAATTAAATCATCCAATATAAAGGAGCTGCGAAATATTACGCGTTTGGCTTTGACCCGGTTTCGTAGGTCACAATACATTCAACTACAAATTTTCATTTGGAATCGCTCGGCGAATGTTGCCTTGAGCGATATGTGACCGAAATTTTAATCCTTCAAGCGCTTTTCGTCGCTTTGCGCTGAAAATTCTTTTATGGTTTATACATTTTTTTACTTTTTAGTTATCAACATCTGGCTTAATATCATGATGATGACCCTCTGAGGGTCATCGGCGACCAATAGTGTTAAAAAATAATGCATAGTATTGCCCTACCTAGGAATTGAACTCATATCTTGCGCTACGTATAAAAAAAAAAAACAAAGATATGCTGCCACTAGGCTAACAAAACATTTGTTTAATTGCAATTTGAAATTAGCCATTGACTTCTTATTACGTGATTGACATCATTTCAAAATGCTAAATACAAATAACTTAAGTCGCTTAAATTGTTCAAAATATTCATGAGAACTAAAAAATTATGCCAACTACGTTTATTCCTTCAAAACATAGAGCGAAACTATTTAGATTAGGACTTATCTTATTTAGTTCAGTAAGACCCTAGTCTTAGAGAGACCTCAAGGGGAATCCTTCTTAAAGTAAAGTTTATACACTTGTTTCTATTTGGATTAGATTCTTTATATTAATCTATGGATTTAAAATATACTAAAATTCAATCATCTTGCTCGCATTTATAATTTTAATAGCTTTAACCATAATTAATGATATAATAGATATAATTATTTTTATAAATAAGAAATTATCTTTTAGAGGCAAGCCGCCATTAAGAGCAAAAAGCAGTTATTAATAAAATACAGTCGACTAAAGTGTGTTGAAAGACGGAATATGTTTCATAATTAAATTCAGCACTATACCTCTTATTTAAATCCTAATATAATAATAATAATAATATCAGCCCTGTATTATATACTTGCCCACTGCTGAGCACGGGCCTCCTCAACTACTGAGAGGGATTAGGCCTTAGTCTACCACGCTGGCCTAGTGCGGATTGGTAGACTTCACACATCTTCGAAATTCCTATAGAGAACTTCTCAGATGTGCAGGTTTCCTCACGATGTTTTCCTTCACCGTTAAAGCGAACGATAAATTCACAAAAAATACACATATGATTTTTAGAAAAGTCAGAGGTGTGTGCCCTTAGGATTTGAACCTGCGGACATTCGTCTTGGCAGTCCGTTCCACACCCAACTAAGCTATCGCCGTTTGTGTTAATTTAAATCCTAGGATAGTATATTCATTTAGAGTGAGGCTTCGTGATTAAAATTAATAACTTTATTATAATAATATAATGTGTTTAGAATAGGTATTAAATAAAATAAAGGAGGTAATAAACAACCCACGCATCATTAATTACTTACGTCGCAAATTACTTTAACATTGAATACTTCAAATTTCAGTTCGAAAACAGTACTTCGAGCAACAAAAACCTAATAACGGTTAGGCCTTGTCCTCTGCAACAAATCTTCACAATAATTCTACTCGTACATTATTTTGCACTCCGCTGTGGGACGTGCCACGCTCTGATGGCAAACCTTTTTGGTTTCATGTAGGGTTACTGAATGTTTAGCGTTATTTTTGGACCGTCCATTCTTTGTTCCTTTGTCATTGTGTACTTTAGAAGATGTATCATCTTTTTGTGTTTATACTTTATCCTTTTTTGTGATCAAAGATACAATAAAGGATTTTGTGTTTTAAAAGTAGGTAATATGATAATAAGGATTTGATTTTTTTAGTTCTTATTTTGAAAGCAAATATGAAAGAGCAATACCAATATAGAAACCGCGTCCTAAACTCAGTTTTAATGGTAGGGCCACCTGTAAATTTACAATATGAATGGGCTAGCTTGCTTGACCGAAAATCTATAACAGAAGAGAGTACAATTATATGCAGTAACTGTGTTTCATGGGAAAACAATCGATCAAACTAGTTTCATTTTATGATGAGTTAGCATTCTGGACGTCTAAATACGTACCCAATTTCCTTTCCTAATCCTTATTTTTTTCACTTAAGGCCCGCCACGCATCTGTGATTCTAACATTAGTATGGGAGTTTATGGTAAGTTGAGATCATTTACATCAGGAGATCCACTT